>NC_138372.1:113225214-113233714 GCF_054177405.1 Leptonychotes weddellii | reverse complement strand
TATTATTTGTTTCAGAGGTACAGGTCTATGATTCATCAGTTTTACACAATTCACAGCGCCCACCATAGCACATACCCTCCCCAATGTCTATCACCCAGCCATCCCATCCCTCCCACCCCCCCCCACTCCAGCAACCCTCAGTTTGTTTCCTGAGATTAAGAATTCCTCATAATGATTTTTAACATTTACAAAAAAATGTGTATACAATAAGCATCTATCTGCCTCTAAACTTCTATAATCTTAAAAATGTAACAGCTAAAAGGCAAGAATATCATTTTATTGAAAAGCTACAGTACATAGTTGCCATCCTGTTTATAATAATAAAAGCAATTTGCATGTATGCAATGATTTTTCTTCCAAAGATCTTGGGGACAAGAATCATTTTTATCTTACTTGCCTTTATAGGGCCTTAGTCTAAAATCCTGTGACTATGCAATCTGATTTGTTTTAATCACTCCTTTCATTCTAACAGCATATTATTTTACAGCTGAGGCAAGTAAGGCCCAGACGTGGTAACAAGTTCAGTGCATGTCTCAGCAATATTATCTTTCTAGTACTACCTTCTGACCTTCCTATTAGCAGTTTTGTGCATGAAGAAAGAATTATTAGCCTTATCATACACAGCTTATCTTTTAAATGTAACATTTGTTTCCTTAAGAATATCAATGATCCTTTTAAATAATGATTTTAACATGCTTTAATATACATTTTTTTAAAGTGGGCTCCAACCCCAGTGTGGAGTCCAACCCAGGGCTTGGACTTATAACCCTGACATCAAGACCTGAGCTGAGATCAAAAGTTGGATGCTTAACTGACTGAGCCACCCAGGCGCCCCACTTTATATACATTTTTAAAAGTTGCCATAAGCTTATAGGCATATTTTTCGGGCCACATGAACAGAGGGTGAAGGAGATAGTAAAGAATGTCTGTTGTGTGAAAAAGAATCACCAAGGCAACCCCAGATCCCAAAGATCTACAGCATGGAAACCAAAAAATTAAGACAATCATCACCTTTGCACCCTGGTTCGGTACTTAATGCAGTATATGGTACACAGTAAGTGCTGGAAAAATGTTTAGTGAACTGTTATTTTTTAAAGTCCATTGAAGTAAGCAAGAGTATATGCCATGAACCTGGAATAGGAAGGACAGGACTGAAGAATCAGTATCTTCCCAATTAAGAAGAATACATACAAAGAAGAGATGCCCCAAACAGGTGGGCCTCTGGTTGCTATAGTGCAAGCCATGACGCTTCAGCAGATGTGGCTAAAGTGATACCCAGGTGACTACGGATTGTGCTCAGATCAGGAACACACACACTCCCGGCTCCTGCAGCTCCCAGAGAACCTTCCACACTTTTTATGCACTTGTTACCAGAGGCAGACAAAATATGGGTTTCTTTGGTTTATTTTTAAAGCAACTTTGGATTTTTTATCAAATCTTTAAATGAAGTTAAGGGTTTCAAAAGACTAAGAAAAAAACAGTTTCTTGAGATGTAATTCACATACTATAAAATTCACCATTTAAAGTGTATAGCGTAGGCGTTTTTAGTATATTCACAGAGTTGTGCAACTAACACCATAATCTAATTTTACTATATTTGCACCACCCTACAAAGGAACTCCATACCACTAGTATTCATGCCCCACATCCTATTCCCCAGTCCTGGGCCCCAGGCAACCATTAGTCTACTTTCAGTCTCTGAAATTTGCTTATTTCACATATAACATAATAATGGACCCAGATAATACGTGGTCTTTTGCAACTGGCTTATTTCACTCAGCATAATGTTTTCAAGGTCCGTCCATGTTGTAGCATGTGTCAGCATTCCATTCTTCTTTTATTGCTGAATAATATTCTATGGTATGTCTGTACCACAACTCATTTATCCAATTAGCAACTCATGGACATTTGGGCTGTTTCTACTTTTAAGCTATTATGAATAATATTGCAAAGAATATCAGTGTACAAGTTTTTGTGCGAAAGCTTTCATTTCTCTTGGATATTACATAGTAGTAGTAGTTTAATCAAGTGCTGGGACTTTTACTTTAAATTTAATTTTGTTTGAAATCCCAAGGAATGGGAGAAAATATTTGTAGTTTATATATCTGATAAGTGACTTATATCCAGACTCTAGAAGGAATTCTTAAAACTTAAAACAATAAAAAGGCAATTCAATTAAAAAACACACAAAGGATTTGAATAGGTGTTTCTCCAAAGAAGATGTAAAATGGCCAAAAAGCCCATGAAAACATGATCAACATCATTAGCCACTGGGGAAATGCAACTCAAACCTGCAGGGAGATACTGTGACACTTGTGAGGTGGATAGCTATAAGCCAATAGATGATCATAAGTGTTGGTAAGGAGAAACTGTAACCCTCATACATTGCTGGTGGGAGTATAAAATAGTACAGCCATTTTTAAAAATTTCATATATATATTTTTTTAATTTGAGTATAGTTGACACACAATGTTACATTAGTTTCAGGTGTACAACATAGTGATTCAACTTCTCTATATGTTATGCTATGCTCGCCGCAAGTGTAGCTACCATCTGTCACCATACAACGCTGTTACAATACCATTAACTATATTCCCTATGCTGTGCTTTTTTTTATTTTTCCTCATGCTGTGCTTTTATTCCCATGATTTATTCATTCCACAACTGGAAGCCTGCATCTCCCACTCCCCTTTATCCATTTTGCCCATCCTTCCCTTTGGCAACTGTCAGTTTGTTGTGGTATTTATAGGTCTGATTCTGTCTTTTGTTTGTTTACTCATTTGTTTTGTTCTTTAGATTCCACATGTAAGTGAAATCATATGGTATTTGTCTTTCTCAGTCTGACTTATTTCACCTAACATTATACCCTCTAGGTCCATCCATGTTGTCACAAATGGCAAGATCTCATCTTTTTTATGGCTGAGTAATATTCCTCTGTGTGTGTGTGTGTGTGTGTGTGTGTGTGTGTACAGAGTGTGTGTGTGTATTGTACATCATATATCCATTTGTCTATTGATGGACACTGAAGTCAGTGTAGCCATTCTGGAAAATAGTATGGCACTTCTTCAAAATGTTAAACATAGAATTTCCATATTACCCAGAAATTCTACTACTAGTAGATTAAACAATGGCAGTTTTAAAGTAGGAGTAGAATAGGAATGAAGCCTCATTCATTCACTCATTCAACAGACACTTCATGCTACCATGTGTTAGGAAGTGGCCTTCCTATCTTATGTAATTTCTATTTGATAAGAAATGATTAATTTTTTTTAAATTTTAAAGCATTTCCAAAAGTGCCTTATTTCAAAATTTTCATTAGTTAAACCTGCGTAGTTTTACTGGCAACTAAGTAAGAAACTGATCACTAACATGGAGTGCGTAGAGTCTTTTCAAAAGCCTCTCTTTCTCTGAAGTACACTGAGGTAGACTTCCTTACCTTTCATTCCAGAATCTTTTATGACTGTGCAATTCTGCAATTACCTCCCTATCCTCATTATCATTGCAGAAAAGCACTTTGATATATAAAGTCACATACATCTGTTTAAAAACTCAACTGTTACTTGGTAGCCACATATTCTGTGTGTAATTTAATGGGTGACACAGCATCTCATGTTTAAAATCACGATTCTATTTAATGAGCTCCTTAAGTGTATATATAAAGAGTGAACATATTTGCCTTAAACATCATGACAACTATCAGAACCACAAAAAGGATATGTTAAAAAACCACTTTTATTTGTCAAATATTTTGAGATACTTTCCTCATAGGCACTGTGGGAAATGGATGCATAAATATGGAATATTCTTAGATTTAACAGGACAAACATGCATACAAAGAAAGGAAATAAAATCATTGAACATACACAAATTTTAAACAGACTGTCAGACAGTATGGCATGCAAGTTGTCAGATATTGTCTATCAAGCATTCTCCCAACATCAACCTCAGTGGGAGCTTGGGTTTCATGGCAGGCTGTTTCTTCTGGACTGGAATTAGGGAACCACAGCAGAAAGACCCTCTTCCCTCTGATGATCTTTCTCAGTGCTTAGGGATACAGGAATTAGTAACAGATGGAGGCTTTCTCAGCTTGTAGCAGCCAGAGAACAAATAAAAATCAGGAAAGAAGGAATACCTTCTATCTACTTACCCAAATCATATTTGCCCCTGGTAAAATGCATTCTTTTCAAGTAGCTGACTGCTGACACATAATGAATAACCACTTCTTATTTGGGAGCATGTTACAACGTATGTTCCAGTGGGAGGCATTGTGATTCCTTACCAGGTTTGGCGACAGGAGTGACTGGAAGTGAAAAAGAACACCTGCATTCGCTATCTGGTCCAGCCACCTTCTGCTGGCTTCTCCCGTGTCCATCTCATTGTCTTTGCTGTTGTCAAACATCTGGTTTAAGGCTGCCATGAGCTGCTCGGAGAAGGCACACACGGTGGCCACAAGACTTTGGCAGAAAACCATGTCTCTTCGGAGTTGTGTCTCACTGTCTGTAAGCCAGGAGGACATAAAGACAGTTTTGGAAAAATGTCACAGGTAAAGAAAACCAATTCATTAAGCGTATATAGCTGGTGTTATTTCATCCTTTCACCAAACTCAAACCATGTGAAAAATGTGAATTTGAGCTCTACTAATGAGCACAAACACTTTAGCACATATGCTTTTGAGAAAACATTAAACACCAGAAAAATGTAAAAAAAAAAATTAAGTTTTTCTTAATTGCGACTTTATTTTGCAATCATTAAATTGTTTTATAAAACCCGAGGGAAAAAAATAAGGCTTGGTTATTTTTTGATGGAACACACTTTGTGTTTGTTGCATGATACTACCTAAGGGAAAATCAAAGTCCAATTTTTCAGTTTGTGTTGGCAATGAAATACATTATTAATACTAATTATTTTTATTTTTTTTAAAGATTTTATTTATTTGAGAGGGACAGCGAGGGGGAGGAGAGAGAGAGAGAGAGAGAGAGCATGAGCAGGGGGAGGGGGCAGTGGCAGAGGGAGAAGCAGACTCCCTGCTGAGCAGGGAGCCCGATGCGGGACTCGATCCCAGGACCCCGAGATCATGACCTGGGCTGAAGGCAGACGCTTAACTGACTGAGCCACCCAGGCGCCCCAATACTAATTTTTTTAAATGACCTAATAAACTTACTCAAATATTAAGGTGAAATGCACATGGGGAAAGAGTATTGATGTCTGATTGTAACAGTAAGCAAATCTGGATCTCTTGGATTTACCTATTAAACTTCATGAGTTATAAACATGTCCAGTTTATAAATTATTATATTTCTTTGAAATAAGGAATGTGTTTACAGTTTTAACATACATTGATTTTCACCAGGATTCTTATTCTGCAGTTGGCTGGATTTTTGATTGACCCATATTGAAGCTATATTTACCTGTGAATGGCCACTCCTGGGCCACAGTTTTTTCAAGTGGAAAGAAGCTTGCCTCTGAGAACCTGATCACAGAGATTCACCTCTTTGCATCTTTGGATATTTACAAACTCCATAAACTATATAAATGCCAAGCCATACATTCTGTACATTGAGAAATCACTTGTACTATATGAACAACAAAAGCAAAAATACTCATATTTTCAGAAGTGTATTGAATATTTCAAGGGCTCAGAATTTTCTGAAATGAAGAAGCACTGTCAATATTAGTGCATAACACAGACATAAATGTTGCCATGAGTTCTTGCTTTATCGATAAAAAGGCATAATTTTTAAGTTGTTTACCAAGAACAATGAACATATGTTTTTAATAACCATCAAAGGCATGTGAACACATAATGTAATTGCTGTGTGTTACCTCGTTTCACTGTTAGTAAAAGCTACTCTTGAAAATTTTATTAGAAAAAGGATTAAATATTCAAAATATTTAATTTTATAATGAAATTTCATAATGAAAATATAACATAATTTTATTATGTTGATCTATACGAACTTGTTGCTTTACTTGGTCAAATGGTCGAATATGGCAATTCCATATGGTTCAACTTATTAATTTAATCAATAACATGTGTTAGACATTTCCCTTAAGTAATTATATACCATGTGCTTCATTCAAATAGATGGAAAAGAGTGTTTTATAAGTAACTGTAAAATAGCTCAAGTAGGAAAAAACTTTATCCAATTCTTGATTAAGAAAAAAAAAAAAGAAAAAAGAAAAACACCTATTCTGTTGTTGTACACAATTTCTAACAAAGTATAGACATTCAATAACTATTTACTGAATTAATAAATGAAAATAATGAACCAGTAGAGCAACTAACAAACAAATTAAGTGAAATGAAAATGTATGAGCTCATTCTCTGATTTCTTGAAATGTCTGGATTTAGTTTGACCTAAAAGGGTAATTCACATAGCTTGTTAGCCCAAATGTGTAGCTGCAGTGCTGAGATTCAAGACAGAAACTAACTAAAATTGCCCTATATCTTTCTTGTACAGTTTGTTTTGCTTTCTGTTGTTCTATAGCAAAGCAGAAAATCTAGGGAAGTTAAAATAATCCTTCAGTAGTTTTGGCAAAAATACTCCCACTTACAACCTGAGAATAATTTCATAATCAAAACTGAATTGGAAAGAAATGCCTTCTATCAACAATGGTAAGCTCAAGTTAGAGAAGGAAGGATCCAGGTCCACTGAAAAACCTTTAGATCACAAAGATTAGTAACTTTGCCACTAGCAGAAATAGTTATCTTCAAATCGCTTTTGAGAAGAAATGCCTTTTTTTTTAAACCTTAGAAAGAATACTTAAATGTTTATTCTACATTCTGCTACTATATTCTATATGCATTTTAAGCCAAATAAAATTTTCATTCAACCTCATTCTGAAATCAGAACTGATCACACAAAAGTTGTATTTCTTCATTACTTCAAACTTTTCACACTGAATACACCACTGGAATTAAACATGGCACCAATTACTGGGGGTTTGAAGGTGTCCAAGTTGAGGCCTCGGCCATGTCTATGCTCACAGTAGAGTAAGAGAATTTGATATGCAAGATGCCCTGGACCACACTGCCATTTAAATTTCAAACCAACATATTTTCAAATGAAAAACACCTTACAACTCCTTACTACTTTATGAGGTGATTTTCAGTTGCATTTTCCTATTTCCCATAGAGTAAATGACTTGTTTGCATAGACTTCAATATGCCCATCATACTGAGTTTTTCAAGTAACTTTGTACACATTATCACCTCCCAGTGAGTAATAAAGGTAAAAAACTCAAGAGTGGCAGAAAGGGGTCTATACAATCTACCCTCAAGTTACGCTGACAGCTTATAAATGCATTACTTCCCTTCATTCATCCTCTACACCAGCAACAATCTTCCCAGGCTTGTTATGAGAATATAACAAAACAATATATCTGAAAGTAGCCAGAACCCTGGCTATACAGAACTCCTCTCTTTGAGCCCACACACCACTGCTCAGGTTCCTCAAATGCTAAATGCCCTTATAAATGCTCTTATGGCTCACACCTTTGTCCATGGGTCTTCTGGCTGTGGGCACTTTCCCACCCTCTCCACCAGCAAACTAAATTGTCCTTCCACAGTTTGGCTATCGTGGACATTGCTGCTATGAACATTGGGGTGCCCCTTCTTTTCACTACATCTGTATCTTTGGGCTAAATACCTAGTAGTGCAATTGCTGGGTCATAGGGTAGCTCTATTTTTAACATCTTGAGGAACCTCCATACTGTTTTCCAGAGTGGCTGCACCAGCTTGCATTCCTACAGTATAAGAGGGTTCCCCTTTCTCCACATCCTCGCCAACATTTGTTGTTTCCTGTTTTGTTAATTTTTGCCATTCTAACTGGGGTAAGGTGGTATCTCATTGTGGTTTTGATTTGTATTTCCCTGACGGCTAGCGATGTTGAACATTTTTTCACGTGTCTGTTAGCCATTTGTATGTCCTCTTTGGAGAAATGTCTGTTCATGTCGTCTGCCCATTTTTTGACTGGGTTATTTCTTTTTTGAGTGTTGAGTTTGAGAAGTTCTTTATAGATCTTAGATATCAGCCCTTTGTCTGTACTGGGGATTATGCTAAGTGAAGTAAGTCAAGCAGAGAAAGACAATTATCATGTGGTTTCTCTCATATGTGGAACATAAGCAATAGCACAGAGGACCATAGGGAAAGGGAGGGAAATCTGAAGGGGGGAGAAATCAGAGAGGGAGACGAACCATGAGAGACTACGGACCCCGGGAAACAAACTAAGGGTTTTGAAGGGGTAGAAATCAGAGAGGGAGACGAACCATGAGAGACCATGGACCCTGGGAAACAAACTAAGGGTTTCAGAGGGGAGGGGGTGGGGGGATGTGGTAATAGGGTGATGTATTAAGGAGGGCACGTGTTGTGATGAGCACTGGGTGTTACACGCAATTAATGAATCATTGAACATTACATCAAAAACTAATAATGTACTATACAGTGGCTAACTGAACATAATAAAAAAAATAAAATAAATCGTCCTTAAGAGTCAACTCC
>NC_138372.1:113132520-113225114 GCF_054177405.1 Leptonychotes weddellii | reverse complement strand
AAAAAAAAAAAAAAAAAGAGTCAACTCCTTGAACTACTGGAACCCACTGAACCACCGAAATATTAACTACCCTTGAGAAATTTCCTTTCTCCTTCCGTAGGTATTATGGAGTTCCTGCTCTGCCATCACGGTCCAGGGGACATCCTTATACTAGATGGCTCATCACTCAGCAGTGTGGGAGTTTGTTTACATGTTTGGGTTCCCCAAGAGACCATCAGCACATCAAGGACAGAGGAAGTAGCATATAATGTGAATGGTGCTCATGGACCTAGAGACATATAATCTGCTTTCATCTACCCATTCCACTCATTTTAAACCATATAATCCTAGGTATCAGATTCCTTTATATATTATGGGTTATTTCTACTTAGATCTGCAATAAAGATAAATGAGATATAAAGATAAATGGCTTAGTTAGCAAAGTGAAATTGCACAGTATTGTTATTGTGATTTTTCTTTTCTCCAGCATCTAGCAGGGTGCCTGGCACTGAGTGGGGTTTCAGTTCTATTGCTGACCAGGGAAGGAACCATATGATGAATAAACACACCAATATAAGCAAACTCCCAAGAAAAACTGACAAGTCTCTTTTAATTATACAGCTGTTCGAAATTCACGAGTGTCCATCCTTCCCCAAAACTATTCTCATTCCTCATTTTTATCAATAAGAACTACGGCAGGATCAACAACAACTGCTTCCAGCTTCTAGCAAAAGAAGAAAAGCAGGGAGCTGTTTTTTGGTGACAGTTTGTTTATTGTTTATTGTTTTTGCAGAGTAAGAATTCTCTTGTAGTGGGAATACACTCAAAAGAAATGGATGTTTTACTTATCAAAGGCTTCTGTTTCATTCCAGTATTTGAGCACCTACTTAAACTCACCTTCTACAAACATGTTTTAAAATAGTAACACTTTATTTACTCTCCGCGGTTTAAAAAGCTCAAATTCCATAGTTGGTCTAAAAAGAATAATAGACACACAAGTAATCCCAGTCATTATTCTGCGACTGTAGGGAAAAGAAAATAATAATAAAAAAATAACAACAGAGAGATAAAAGAGAGATTAGAGAGAGAGAAGGATAGGAATAGAGGTGAGTTGGGCGCCTGGGTGGCTCAGTTGGTTAAGCGACTGCCTTCGGCTCAGGTCATGATCCTGGAGTCCCAGGATCGAGTCCCGCATCGGGCTCCCTGCTCGGCAGGGAGTCTGCTTCTCTCTCGGACCCTCCTCCCTCTCATGTGCTCTCTCTCATTCTCTCTCAAATAAATAAATAAAATCTTTAAAAAAAAAAAAAAGGAATAGAGGTGAGTTAAAAATAATATTTAGCAGACACAATCTACCCTTTTCAAGTGGAGAGCATAATTCTGCAGCCAACAATATAGAGTAATTTGGCTACATTCTGGTGCCATCCTATGTAAACGAGGGAAAAAAAGTGAGTAAATAAAGTAGGAAAAAGGGACTTATCACAGGAATAGAAAAATAAAATTGAAATCAAAATAAGGATCTATAAGAATAGCCATCTGAATATTAATTAATACAGCAATGCATTCCAGGACCACTTCTGGAATTGCCATAACTAAGTTTGAATTTCATCTGCCACCTACTATTTATGCATTTACTCAATCAAGCATCTAATCTTTCAGATGCTCAAAAATATGTGTTGAATGAATACCATTTCTAGTTAATATTATTAATCAGCTTGAATGTTAATTTCTTCACTTTTAAACCTGTAGAAAGATAATAATATTCTCATAGAGTGACTGTGAGGACCCAAGGAAATCCATAAATATGAGGTCTATCAACTGTGTGGTTATTAGTAAAACTAAAAAAAGTAAGATATTTTTGTTATTATTATTACTCAGTCAAAAAAGCAAGACAACTACGTGTTTAATTAAAGCAAAAACCGGCCAACAAACAAAAAGAAGCCCTCTGGTTAACTTGACTCATTCATTCACTTATAATTTAAATTTTCCAGGTGTGGTAGATTGTAAAAGACTCCTGCTTCCAAAGTACAGGTCTGCTTTTCCACCCCTTGAATCTGAGCCCACCTACATCCTTGTTCATAAACAAAAGTTAGACATAGTTCCACAATAAATCCCATTTGCACAATTAACTTTACCCAAACCTGCTTCCTTTCTCCTTTTTAATTATATTCTATATAAATACTTATATACATTTCCATGTTTGTACCTATAATTGAAGATGAGCATGTTTTTATGTTTTTATTAAAACTAAGTATTTTCTTAAATCTTTGCAAGATTTTAGAGAAAGTAGGGACTGTATTTCCATCTAATTTGTTGAAGGCATTGCATTGGTATCATGAGATTTCTAAGGTCATGGACCACAATAATTTCAAATAGTAAAAATAATGAAAAATATTACCTGAATATTCAAGAAGAGCCAGGAGTATCCTACACTTTACCTCTGCAGAAAAAGAAAACATTAACAGTTAGTTGTTCAGTCTTCTTCTGTCACTAGCACCACATTTTAACTGTGTAAAAATTAGCACAATCTTACTATATTAGATAATAAAAATCCCGTTTACTTGACATGCTATTCTTCCTATTTGTCTATATAAATTCTATCCATTGCTCAAGATGCTAAAATTTCTTACAGTTCTGAATTGAATTAGCCTGTGAAACACCATTCAAATCCTGCTACCTCTGTTAAGTCATCCTTAACTGCTGTAGTTTGCATGGTGTTCTCTAAACTCCTATAGGTATTAGGGTCTTGATCAATAAGCTCTCAAACAGTATTTTTTCTTAGTTACTTAAACTCTTAAAGATTATATATGCATTTTATAATCTTTATATATAATTATACATATCATATTGTTCATTATATATTAGAATTATAAATTATATGTAATTATACAGATTATACTTAGAGATTATATAGCATGTGTATATGTGTATACATATATATATGTAATATACACAGGGTATATATTATACATATATAATCTCTCTCTCTAGACTTCCTTTCCAATCTATAAGTCAAGAACTGCCCTAAAGGGCAGAACAATACTAAATAGTTCCAAATACTCTTCTTCCCAACCTATCTCCAAACAAGAACAATCACAAATGTTTGCTAAATGATGTGTATTAACTTCATACTCATTGCTTTACTTCTAATTGGTAAATAGCTTACTAGCAATAAGTAAATATAAAAACATACAGAGCTTCTCTATGTGTCCAAGATTATGGGAAATAAAAAAGGTTAAGTTGCATCCTAATCCAAACAGGTTCACAATAGAGTCAGAGTGACAAAATTACCTGATAAGAAATATAGGAGATACTTGAGAGGACATTACATTTTATAAGTGAGAACACAAGAACAAGAGAATTTCAGAGGCAGGAAAGTACCCTGGACGAAGAGTCACAAGACCTATCTGCTACAGTCATCCCCCTTTATCTATGTGGGACATTCCAAGACCCCCAGTGGGTGCCTGAAACCATGGATAGTACCAAACCCTATATATACTATGGTTTTTCCTGTACATACGTATACCTATGACAAAGTTTAATTTACAAATTAGGCACAGTAAGAGATTAACAACAAGAACTAATAATAAAATAGAATAATTATAATAATATACTGTATTAAAAGTTACGTGAATGTGGTCTCTCTCAAAATATCTTATTGTACCATACTCATCCTTCTTGTGATGATGTGAAATGATAAAATGCCTGTGTGATGAGATGAAGTGAGGGGAATGATGTAGGCATTGTGACAAGGAGTTAGGCTACTACTGACCTTCTGACAATAAGTCAGAAAGAGGATCATCTCCTTCTGGACTGTTGTTGACTAAGAGTAACTGAAACCAAGGAAAGCAAAACAGTGGATAATGGGGTACTCCTGTACTAGCTTTGTGGTCTTCAGAAAATGGCTAAACCATAGTTGACCCTTGAACAACACAGGTTTGAACTGCATGGGTCCACTCATATGTGGAATTTTTTCTATAAACACAGTATAGTACTGTAAATGTATTTTTCTTTTCTTCATGATTTTCTTAACATTTTCTTTTCTCTAGCTTCCTTTATTGAAAGAATATAATATAGGATACATATAATATACAAAATATGTATTAACTGATTGTTTATGTTATCAGTAAGGCTCTGGTCAGCAGTGAGTTTGGTAGTGAGGTTTTGGGGGAGTCAAAAACTATACACAGGTTTTTGACTATGCAGGGAGTCAGTGCCCCTAACCTTTATGCTGTTCAATGGTCAACCATACTTTTGAGTTTCAAGGTGCTCATTCATAAGTGATGATAACACCTATCTTATCTATTTTATAGGCCTGTGTATGAAAAATAAATGGGGATATATATTAAAAGCCTTGGAAAATTATTTAACATGCTGTGTATCTGTGAAGCACTGTTATTATTGTAATCTGAATCCACCTAAAAAGTTGGTATAGAATTCTGAGTCTTGAAAATGTTTTTAAACATTTTTTAAAGTTACAATGTCAAGGGAGTAGGTACATATCCTAAGAGTGGGAAAGAGTGCTAGCAAGAGAATATAGTAAAGAATGAATACCAAATATCCAACAATCTAGCATAGAAAAGATTTTATTATATCATTTAGAGACTGAGATTGGGATACAATTAGAAAGCCTCATTGAAAAACAGCATCCAACATCAGATTGATGAGTTTAGACTTATCTAACAAAAATCACTGTATGGTTCTGGGGCAGGGTACTAAAATGAACATAATATTTTAGGAAGTTGAATATAGTATATAGTAACATATAAATCAGAAAAGACAGAGATGGGGGATTATCCAGAAAGCTGTTCCAATTACTGAGGTAAGTAAGAAGAAAAAGGGGAAAACTGGAGACTTTTGATTTAAAAAAAAAAAAAAAAGGAAGAAGTTCTTTAGGGTATTTGGGACAAAGGCAGAGGGAAAAAAATGAAAAAAAAAATATAAGCTGCTGAAACAATGGGAGATTTTGAAAGAGTACAACTTTTGTAGGGGGCAAGAATTGAAAATGTGTTTACTAATAAACATTTGAATTTAAGGTGATGGTGGGTCCAATTCTATCACCAGTTCCAATGTGTGTTTTTTTCCCCACACCACCAAGCAATTGTCTAACACCATCTGGGTATCCTATAATTCAACTCAATTCTGGCATTATCTACCTGGAGATAGCATCAGATCTCACAGGGTAAGGGCTCAGTTCCACAAGACTGCCCCCCACCACACACACACTTCAGGTGCCAACTACAAGTCATCTATGCTTCTGACTAACTGGCTACAGATTGGAGGTTTCAGTGACTCTCTCTTACATTTGATTAATTTGCTACAGTGGCTCACAGAACTCTGAGAAACATTTTACCTACTAAATCATCCATTTATGGTAAAAGGATATAGCTCAGGAGCCAGATGGAAGAGGCACTGGGTAATGCATGGGGAAATGGTGCACTTCCATGCTCTCTACATGCACCACTCTTCTAGAACCAACATGGAAGCTCTCTGAATCTTATCCTTTTGGGATCTTCTGGAGGCTTCATTACATGGGCACGACTGATTAAATCATTGGTCATTGGTGTCTGAACTCAATCTCCAACCCCTCTCCACTCCCAGAAGCTGGGGGTGGGACTGAAAGTTCCAACCCTCTAATCACATGGTTGGCTTCCTTGGCAACCAGCGCCCATTCTGAGAAGTTTTCCAAAAGTCACCTCACTGGCATAACAAAAGATACCTTTATAGTTCTCATCATAAGAAATTCCAAGAGTTTCAGGAAGTCTGTGCCAGGAAAGGGGACAAACACCAAATATATATTTCTTATATAAAACACAGTATCACAGTGTGCTAATCAAGTAAAAACATCTTCAGTTGGCTGATAATTTGAGACCATAATTTAGTGTAGTGATGAAGCAGGCGGCAGGCATTGTCTTAGTGTTTAGTGACACGACAAAATGAATCTAACCCCCATTCAGCGCACTGTGTTTTCTGCTCTCCTCTACCCTCAGTTTGGCAAGCTATGATATGAACACATGAATTACACAGTGTGATGTAGCTTAGGAATGGCACTGTAACAGTGCTTCCTATATAAAGATCATAGAATTATTATATTTTGATACCATTTGGTATATATTTGATAGGGTATTTCGAACTCAGAGATGAACGAATGATGAGGTTCAGAACATGCTACCCCCAAATATGGCAATTTGGCATACTGAAAATTTTAAGCTGAAGGAATCTGATAAACAGCAGGTGTATGGAGGACTCTCTGACCTCCCCCAACTCCCCTGAAACTGGTCATAAAACCCTTTTGTGAGAAGTGCCCTCCCAATCCCAGAGGAAAGGAGCTTCCTTATTTCCAATGATAGAGGGACACTGAGAGGAACAGGCTTTGCTAAGTTTCTCTAGTTCACTACCCTTAGCACATACCCTTTCGTCCTATCACATTTTTCCAAAGCTTTCTACTCTTAGCTTATACTTATACTCTAGTATAAAAGCTTATACTCTAGTATAAAAGCACTCAGGTTTGACCATTTCTTCTGGTCTTCATTTCCTTACAAAGGCTCCTGTATCATGTAAAACATATTAAATAAATTTATGTGTTTCCCTTGTTAATTTGTCTTTAGTCTGACTAATTTATAGAGCCCAGCCAAAGAATCTAGAAGGGTAGAAGGAAAAAAAGACACTACTTTTTTCCTCCCCTACAGAAACATGAGAATGGGGTTATCCCAGCTACATATATAAACCACGAAATTCTGGCAAGGCGACATTATGTTGAATTGCTAGCCAAGACCTAACCCTTCATTAAACAATTCCCTATATAAAGACAATTGGGAAATAGAATGAAAATTACTTTAAGTTGAATAGAATAAATTCATAATGAATTGGTGAGGTTACTTCTAATACAACAAGCAGTTGATTACAAGGATCTCAATGCTGCTGCTTCCATCCTGTATAATAGGACCAGACAACACACGGATGACCAGGAAATGACAGCATGACCTCTTCCTTGACAGTCCATCGGGCTGAACTAGTGATTAATCATTTTTTAAAGACTCACTTAACATAGTGACAATCACAGCACTTATGCAAAGAATAACTGCATCTCACTAAAACTTGCAACCAGGTTTGTAACTTAAATTCTGCAAAGAGCCCTCCCCACACCATTCACTGGAATACACTCAGCAAACCCAACCACACTCAGCCAGCTGTTGGGCATCCCTGACCAAGAGTGGCATCCATATTCACAATATACATCAATCAATATGTGTAAATAGTTCTCATTCCTACAGCTGCTTCTTGTGATTTGAGTGAGGTATTGAGGGTATAAAAGCGGGACTTAAGATGAAAATGTAAGATTTTTAAAACAAATACCATTAAAAATTAAGCTTATTAAAGAGGGCACACATTGAATGGAGCACTGGGTGTTATACGCAAACAATGAATCATGGAACACTACATCAAAAACTAATGATGTAATGTATGGTGATTAACATAACATAATAAAATAAAATAAAAAGATAAAAAAGTTTCTCTAAAAAAAATTAAGCTTTTTATCCTGCATTAGAAAAAGTTTATATCTTAAAGATAAAGCTCCTCAAAAAACAAAACAAGAAAAGGTTTCAAGATTTCTCTGTTCTTAACTGATATTGCATTTACTCTGAAAACAATTATAATGTAAAAAAACCCCTCAAAGATGATGAGAACAAATGCATTTATATATTTTTAAAGATTTTATTTAAATTCAAGTTAGTTAACACATAGTGTATGATTAGTTTCAGGGGTAGAGAAAACAAGTGCATTTAGATTCACGAATTATAATTCCTAGGAGTGTTATGATACTGGCACTTATTCTACAAAAAGATAAAAACAAAAACTTTTTACTCAGTAAAATATATGTTTAAATTCCTTAAACCAAGCAGTCTTTACAAAATGTATTTATCATTTTTTTTATTCATTACTTTGGGAGGTTCTAAATTCAGACTTTTCATTAAATATGACGTTATAATCTATCACAAGTAACCATTATATTTATTTATTTATTTAAAAGATTTTGTTTATTTATTTGAGAGAGAGCATGAGAGGGGGGTAGGGTCAGAGGGAGAAGCAGGCTCCCCACTGAGCAGGGAGCCCGATGCGGGACTCGATTCAGGGACTCCAGGATCATGACCTGAGCCGAAGGCAGTGGCTTAACCAACTGAGCCACCCAGGCGCCCCAGTAACCATTATATTTAGCTATAAAATAAAAATGTAGCCAAGAAATCCAGTGTCAAAAACGAAAGATTTTTTCACACAATAGAATTGCCGTGATTTATTTGGAGTTTTCCGTATCTGTACAAACCTTTCCTCTACTGATCCCTAATAAGTATCTAAGCTGCTATATTTGATTATATTTCGAGGCAGAAGACTTACTAATCACAGAACCTATACATATCTCTGTCATTTGGTAAATGAAGAAACCGAGGCCCAAAAGAGTTATGTCACAGGCTCAGACTCTACCAGATTTAAGAGCTGTCTTTCGTCAGCAAAGTATACAACTCTCTCTAATTTACCCTAAAAAAGATGGCAGTGACTGGGGGCATGCTGTAATTCTGCTGAGTACTACTTACCACATGCAAGTGACATACAAACGGCTGAGGAATAAAAATTTAAATGCAGGCATATACTTATTTATTGTGGAGGTTTCTTAACCTCAGCACTATTGACATTTTGGGCCAAATAATTCTTTGCTGTGAGGGACTGTCCTGTACGCTGCAGAACGTTGCACAGCATCCCTGGCCTCTACACACTCGATGCCAGTGGCAACCCCACAATTGTCACAACCGAAAAATATCTCCAGACATCGCCAGCCACTGGTCTAATGCTGGGAAGAAAATCACTGAATTAGGCATTTTGAAACATTAAACAAATTTCTCATTTCATCTTTTCCACCATATCTGTTTTGGAAAGTCTCAGAATTTTCTACTTAGTACCCTGACCCTAAACAACATGTAATCAGATGCACTAGAATTGTCCTGAAATGTTGTATCTCCAGCTGCAGATTGTATCAATTAGAGGATGTTGAGTAAACAATGTCATGATAGTTAATAACAATAAACTTAGACAAATACGAAACTTATAAACCAATGATATAAGCTATCCTATTATTTTGATTCTCACAGATTCACAATTAATTTTTTAGGCTTCCCATAAAACTTAGCTTCATGACTTTCGGGACTCCTTTAGAAATTTTGCTGAGATTGTTTCATCTTATAAAATATGAAACTCTCCACATTCCACGTCCTCCCAAGTATGAGCCCTTATTTTATTCACTGAGAATATTCTCCATGATAACAGTGTACATCATTTAGATCCTTGGAACATAAGGCTCTAAAATCCTATTTTCTTTTGCTTCCTTCCTCCCTCACCCTTGCCAATTCTTTGATTTTCCTCATAATATGAAACACTGCAAAAAGTAATCAGGGCATTACCGAACTTTTGGTTTTAAATGATTATTGCTGATACTATGCAATATTCTTTGCTTTTCGTCCTGACCTTCAACAAATTTTCTGATGTTCTGAGCAAGATTCCGGACACTGCTGGGAAGATTCCAAGGGTCTTGTTTGATGTGAAGCCTTAACCTTTTTGGACAACTCAGCTTTGGTTCCATTTCCTGCTGAAATTCTAAATAAATACAGAAAATCTCTTGTAAGTTTCAACCATTTACCAAACAGTTAACAAATCTGTGAGCTTCAGCATCCTCTTTCATTCCTGATGTCCTGGGTTATTAGCATGGTGGTACTTTCTCTAGTTATATTACAGGAGAAAATTGGTTAAATCTAAAAAAGAAAGACTAACCTTATTATTTTCTTACAAACATTGAAACAAAGGAGCAAATTTAGATAAAAACTCTATTTTCAACGTCCGAAACTAGATGTCAGAAAGTGGCAGCTCTAGATGTTGTTCTGTTTGGCTGTTCTGTTTGCCAAAAGCACATTCCCGAGACCCCTTCCCCCAACCAATGGGCTACAACCAAGTAGGCATTATGCTGGTTTCAGCAAAAGCTGAAACACTTCACACATATGCCACACTTATATCTCTTCAATTAACTCATTCCTATTTATTCTGGTCCCTACAGGCATTGCACATTTTAAACTTGCAAAGAAATTTAAAAGCTCCTATACTGACTTTTTATATATATTCAAAAATGATCAAAATAGAATTAATATAAAGGGAATTATGAAACATGAGCAGCCATTTTCCTCTTACACTATGCTTTTATTTCATGACTGTATTATTTCCCTCCTTTGTTTCCCGATTGCTTATAATAGTGATTTTTTAAATCTTACCTTGTAATCCTTGACCTGGTGTGAGGTAGTTGGTTTGCTCAAAGGCCCTTACAACAGCTTGCCCTTTTAGGAGGTTGGTAATAGAATCCACCTACCATAACAGCAGAGATTTCTGAAAGTTACATACTTCTCACAATAAGTAATATACATTTCCAAGAGTAAATCTTGTGAAATATTTTTGTCTTAAAGCCACAATTATTTTTGCAATCTCATGATGCTTGCAAAATCTATCTTTAAATAAAATATTGGAATAAACTCACTAACACTTGCAAAATTTCTTACTATCCCATCATATATTAATATAAGATATAAATATACTCAATATATTCATTTTATAAAAGAAGATTTCTAGAGTTATTTTTAAAAACCCTAAAAGTCATCATAATCCTTTTCAAAGCAGTAAAAGCTTTTACACTAGGAATTTTGGTTATGGATATAATTCTTTTTAAAAAATGCAAAACACCAACACAAACACCAAGAGAATCTTGACCTTCTTGAAACTAGGAATAAAGTTAAGCAAGAAGTGTCATAAAGAATTCCGAAAACCTACAAAGAAACAAATAATAAAAAGAATAACTTCTGTTTTTATAACTGTACTTCTTCCAAGAACCATAAAATATTTGACAGTCACAACAATCCTTTGGGTTCGTTGGCTAAAGAATATTTATTGCCTTTTAAATTGTGGAAATTGAGGTGAAGGGGATGGAGGGACAGACTGAGGCCTTTCCGTTCTTATTCTAAGCTCTTTTTACTATGTCCGAAAAAGGGATTCCTGACAGTTTGATCTGTGGAAAAAAAAAAAAACCCATAATTGTCCCAATCATACCTGGCTGAAAAGATGCTCCAGGCAGCTATGTATCTTGTCCTGTTTATCATGAGAAATGCGAACGCTGAGGGGGAGCTCATCACCTAGATATAAAAAAATAAATCATCCGTCTTTGTTTAATATACTAAAATATTTTAATATAAATAAAACTAAAAAATAATAATTAAACACGCACTCTTATTCCATCATGTTCTCTTGATCAGATAAAGAATTCCAAAGGACTTAATAGCAATTAGGATATCAGATGATTGCTCTTTGAAATAGAGGTGGGAGCAGAGTGCCTCACAGGAAAAAACAATATATATCTTATGTCAATGATTTTTTCAAACAGTGCAGTTTCCTAACTGTTAAATAGTTGAAATAAACTGCATATTTCAAAATGAAGATGTGTCCTAATCGGATGCGAAGTCTTTGTTCTTAACACACCCCAGATAAGATATCTGTAAGATCTTTCTATCAGTCAGTGTTTTCCTCATCATTCGGCTCCCCGTGCACCTACTGTCTCAGAAGTCCTCAGGTTCAAAGCCCGACCCGCCTCCTCACACAGTCAACAACCCCTCATGTTTTAGTACAACCTGTTTCCTGTGTACCTAGCCTCCTTGTAGTACCATGAAAACTCCTAAAATAGGTATTAAGATCAGACTTCATTTGTTTCTCTCGTCTCTTTTTAATTCACTCTTTTCACAAGGGGATTGGGACGTTGACTTCATCCAGCACATGTGGCTGCCAAGGCTGACTGATACGAGGTGAAAATGCAGGTCGATCACACAGTGTAATCCCTGAGAGGTATCCCCCAGAGGACAGGGAGCAGAAAGGACGCACGCCTCAGCAAACGCACCTGAGTCCATCTCATCGCTGTGAAAGTAGGAGCTGCACTGGCTGCTGCAGATGCTGGTGAAGGAGGCAATGGAATTCCTGTTGCTGTTGCAGTCGCTGGGAAGAAGGAGGCACACGTCACTTTGGGCGTGCATTTGTCATCGCCCTGCCAGTTCTTATCAGATACACGTGTCATGCCACAGTTAGACTTACTGATAGGTCTTAGAGAAAATGACGAGAAAGATAAATCTGGTTCGACTCATATTTTATCTTACACTTTAGAAAAATTTAAATTCAATCGTATTTCAAAATCTCTGAAGCCGTATAGGCTGATCCTGAATGATTTTTTTTTTTTTAATCTGAAGGTAGAAAACTAGGAGTCAAACCACACTTAAAATTCGTCATTATCGGGGCACCTGGGTGGCTCAGTTGGTTAATCTACTGCCTTTGGCTCAGGTAGTGATCCCAGGGTCCTGGGATCGAGTCCCGCATCGGGCTCCCTCCTCGGTAGGGAGCCTTCTCTCTCTCCCCCTGCTTGTGCTCTCTCTCTCTCTACCTCTCTCTGTCAAATAAAAAAGTAAAATCTTTAAAAAAAAAATTCATCATTATCTATTTGAGGTGGCATGTCTGTAGTTAATGTGCTGATAGAGACAAGGTCCTGTTTCATGATCTCTGCCTTTTAAATCTTTCTGGTAGCTTTCAATTATAACTCATCAGCTGCAGTCTGAGCTTCCCCGGAGGGGACCGGCACCCTGTCTCCCCTGCAGAGCTCAGCACTGGCCACCACACCTGGTAAGTGCTTGATAATGATCAATGTCGAAGGAAAGAATGTGTAAAAGGTTTGTATATGAATATGGACAAATTATAGATTTCAGAAAGAGTACAAGAGACAAAATACTTTTTCCCCCTCTCAGAATCAGTAAAAAGGACTTATTTAACTCTAAATTTACATTTAAAATTTCTAGTTTAACCTAGAGGGAGACTCAGAGGGTAATTTTAATTATCTGATAACTAGAAATTGAGGTAAGAAAGTATTTTTAGATCTGTAATTTCCCACTGGAGAAAAACCACAGGTTCCTATTGAACAGTCTACTGGTATCCTTTGAAGCTAAAAGTAAATGAAATGGTAAAGCTGGTTAATCTGTGTTATATCATATTAAATCTCTAGGAATAATTAACTCTTACATATTTGTTAAAATCCTTTTCATGTAGAAATTGGGATAGTACAATGGTTAAGAGAGAAACCGTGAGCCAGACCACCTGGCTTCACAGGTAAATTATGTAACTCCTGTGGCCTCAGCCTTTTCACATGTAAAATGGAGTTAATATCAGCATGTGCCACACGGGGCTGTGTTGGGAATTATGTGAGATCATCCTGCTTCCCGATGTGTCTGGTAAAAATGTTTTTAATGTTAGCTATTAGTTTGTGCTAAACATCTCTGCAGAGAATAACTTTAATAGTAATTGCTTAATAGTTTTTCATTGTAAAACACGGTATAATAAATAACAGTGAATAAGAGAGGTTCTGTCTTTGATTAAAGTAAGTAAGACAGGAGGCGCCCAGGTGGCGCGGTCGGTTGATCATCAGACTCTTGTTTTCAGCTCAGGTCATGATCTTAGGGTCGTGGGATCGAGCCTCAGCAGGAAGTCTGCTAGAGATTCCCTCTCCCTCTGCCCCTCCCGCTCATGTGCTCTCTCTCTCTCTCTCTCAAATAAATGGTCTTTAAAGTAAGTAAGACAGGAGATGCTGAAGCCACACATGCAGCACATATGGCCGGTGACGACAGTTCTCAATGAGTTGTCAGGTGACACGAGGATTCAAAGGAGAACTAGCACTTTCACGTAAGGAAGTTCACTGGAGCCGCCATCGTTGGAAGGATGATGGTGGGCAGATGACAAGGCTTTGGAGAGAAGGTGTTACAGGTTGATTGCATCTCCCCCTAAAATCCAGAGGTTGAAGTCTGACACTCAGGGCCCAGGAATACAACCTTGTTTGGAGTGAGGGTTTTTACAGACCTAATCAAGTTAAAATGAAGTCATTAAGGAGAAGATAGTCATCTACAACCAAGGAGAGAGGCCTAGACCTGATTCTTCCTGCACACACCTCAGAAAAAAACAGCCCTGCTGACACCTTCATCATGGACTTCTGCCCCAGAACTGTCGGAATACAAATAAATAAATGTCTGCTGTTTAAGCCACCCAGTCTTTGGTTACTTTGTTACAGCAATCCTACCAAGATTGTACAGAAAGTGTGCAAGAGAGGGGCACCTGGGTGGCTCAGCAGGTTAAGCATCTGCCTTTGGCTCAGGTCGTGATCCCGGGGTCCCAGGATCGAGCCCCGCTTCTGGCACCTTGCTCAGTGGGGAGTCTGCCTCTCCCTCTCCCTCTGACCCTCCCCACTGCTCCTGCTCTCGCTCGTTCACTCTCTCTCAAATAATAATAAAAAAAAAAAATCTTTAGAATGTGTGCAAGAGAAGAAAAAAAGACACAAAGCTGGTCATGGAGGTGAGCAGGAAAAATTAGTCCAGTTCCCTTAGAACACAGAATATAAGAAAAAAAGGGTAGAAACACAACAAAAAGAACTCCTATTCACCACCCGACAGTCCAATAATCAGAAACAGATATCTGAAAAAAATGTTAATATAGGCTCAACTTGCTTATCTGCTATACAGGTTACATAATCTGTAACAGAACAAGTCCCCCAAATTAGGTCCACAGAGATGGAGAAAAAAATGCTTTCTCCAAATTACTCAGATTATGAAAAAAGAATAATTTGAAAGATTCTACAGGACCACACTATGCTTTGTCTGGGGTTGGTAATAGCCGGCGGTTATTTTGTGAGGGCAATAAACAAAAATGATAATCGAAATGTTTTTTTCAAGACCTCTGTGGAAAATAAGGAATCACATTTGACTGTGTTGATGAGATGAGTTTAAGGAATTAATGAATTACCTGTAAGAGTCTCTGTTGCTGATGGTGTCATGACCTGAATCTTCCTGCTCATCTCCTGCCATATTAAAACAGACTCGTTTGCTATTTCTTTCTCCCTTCTCGTTGTCACTGTCTGGTGGTACTATGCACTCTGATGTCTTACGTTCTAATTTAGGAGAATATGTTATGGAAGACATAAGGCTGCAATGTGATATTAAAAAAGAAAATAAGTGCACATTTTCAAACTGGCTGCCACAGGTAAGTACCTTACTTTTTGAATATGATAGGCTTAGAAATATTTCTAGAGTGTTTCTGTTTCACATAAAATTAATCTTTGATTGTATTAAAAGACAGTCACATGAAGTTCACTTTTTCCTGTCAGAACAAGTAACAGAAACAGCACACAATTTAGCCTAGAAAACTGTGCTCGAAACCTGGTTCCGCCACTTACTAGTTTTGTTATCACAACAACACTATAATTCTCTTTGGCATCTATGGAGAATAGCTAGCCCATATGATTCTGTGACAATGAAATGAGAATATACTCCAGTACATAAAGGGTGGGTGTCACCTCTCTCCCCTAGCCATTATCACTACCATCTAAAAATACCTAGACAACTTTAAAGTGCTACCCAAATATTAAAATAAACACTAAACGTGCTTACATATCCTCACTGGCTTACCCTCAGATATTAAAAACCCATCTACCCATCTACCCCCACCTTGGGTTTCTCCCAAGCTGTCTCTCTTTGACAGGAAGAATATCATGTGGTCAATCCTTTCTCACTGCTCATACAAGCAGGTGTTCTGGCCATCACGACCGTAAGACATTAAAGAGTCACATACAATGTGAGGACAGGAGGCAGGAGGGGCTACCCCCATATCATCCACAATCTAGTCACGATGGCATGTCGCGAATCTGCCCAAATGTAAAGTTCTTCCACTTGAGCTCAAGGCTAAAACACAATCTTCAGTTCTGAATTGGTGTCACCCTTGATGTGGACTTTGGGCAGCAAGGATTCCATCACTCCAGACTTGAATGTTGGGCTGTAGAGAGTTTGTTAGTACTAACTCAAAATTATGCAAATGTGGAATCAGTCTTTGCTATCACACAAATTGCTGTAAAACTTGCAAAATGAATTAAACCATATCTTAACAAACGGCCCTTGCATGGCCTCTCCAGCCAACAATCACCTTCTCATTTACCAAGTACGGGCGACATTCTGTTCTAGTCCACAGCACTTATGTACGTATCTTCACGCTCATTTTTCCACAGCAATGTCATGTTTATTTCAAGACTATGAGAATGTCCTATACCTCTTATGTACAACCCATCAAGTCAAACCCAATGCTGTGCACTGAGTAAATATTATGTTATGAGATTTCACTAATTAGTTCATTAGACACATCTATTGTACCATGCACTGTTTTGGTGCTGTGCATACAGCAGTTTACAAAACAAACAAAAGCCCCTGTCTTCTTGGAGCTTAGGTTCTACTGGGAGGAAACAAACAATAAACAAGTAAATTGTATAGTGTATCACATGGCGACAAATGTTAAAAAGGAAAATAAAGAAAGGGAGGGAGATGGAGCTGTGACTTCAAATAGTGTAGTCAGGGAAGGTCTCACTGTGAGATAACATTTGAATAATATTTTGGCATTTTATAGCTTTTAGGTACCAGTGAAAATCAGGGGGCTGTGTTACATTGCTCAAGGCCCTGTGAAGCTATAAATTATCTTTTAAACAGTTTTTCTATTTGCACAGATACTTTTATGTCTTGGAAGACAGATGTGTATTTATTTACTCTGTCCACCCAAAAGCTTAAAACATTAGATTAACTCTAATTACCCAAGCTCTACACTGCACAGACAGATGAACTCTGAATACCAAAGAGGAAGGAGATGCAGGAGTTCTCATTTTGCAAGGAGTACTCTGTGCTTTATGTATCTTTTAAATTAGAAGTCATGGAACCGAGCATCCTCATTTTTTTTTCAAAGTCATATGAATTATATTCACATAATATAATTCACTGCTTTTCATTTTAAGCAGCTGCAATCATGCTTGCACTGACCCCGTGGGAACAAGTGTTAGGCTTACAAACAAATGATAGAAAAGCAGTGTTTCTGACACCATGCTTTTGCATAGCATTTCCAGATTCTTAAAAGTAATAATAATGCATAAATTTAGCTTTATATATGCGTGCATACAGAAAGAGCTTTCCTTCACTTTTGCTCATATAAAATATTGAGCTACCTACTCTAGGTCCATTAATTCTCAATTAAAATCCTGAGCGGCTCAATCTCCTTCTCATACCCTTGACGAATAAAGATTTTTCTACATAGTATCCTGCATCCACCTGTGTGTTCTTCTATTAAACTGAGACTTAAATATCACCATATTTATCATTTTCGTCATACCTAACATTTGTTGAGCTCTTATGCCAGTCACCATGCTAAGGACTTAATTCATTCAATCCTAAAACCTCCTTATGAAGTAGGTAGGACTATTATTATGGTGAGGATCCTCATTTTGGAGATGGGGTGAATGAGACACACACTTATATACATATACTTTACAAATGATGCAGAACATCCCCTCCCTGCCTATCATTTGTACACTCTGGAGGGAGGAAGGAAGTCATTAGTGCTATCTACCACATCCCACTTCTCCTGGGCACATGGCTGGGTGGCCTCCCCTACCCCATGAGGATAAGAATGACCATCAAACTTGTTTTCATCAGTATGATGTAAGTGGAGGTGACCTGAGTCCCTTCTAGGTGCAAGCCTTTAAGCAAAGGTGCAGCCTACCTCATTCCCTCTCGCTGATGGGACAAGAGACATTCCAGCTCATGGGGCTCTGTCAGCCTGAACTCTGAGTGAGGTCAGCATGGAGCAGAAACCCTATGACCCAGATGGGCATGCAGAGCGAGCAAGAGAGAAAGCCTGTTGTTTAAAGTCTGTGAGGCTTTAGGGTTTTGTTAACATAAAACAAAAACCAGCTGTATAGAGAGTAGGATACCTAGAAGGATGACATATGAGACTGGGATATAGGAGTATCTACCTTATCCTGGGGAAGTAGGCAGAGCCTCTCTACAAATCAGCATTAGCCTGACGTCAACCTGAGTGCCTAAAAGGCTAGCAGCAGACCTCGGGAGCAGCACTGACCACGCAGAGGTTTGACACATTCCAGGATCAGAAAAAACTAGTGCAGCTGGAGCTGAGAGACATGAGACTAAAGAAGATGACAGGGGCAGACTGTGTAGGGCTACACAGGCCACAATAATGTAGTTATTATTTTAACGGTATTCCAATGCCATGAAATGGTTTTAAGCAGGGAACTAGCATGATATACCTTTACAGATCCCTCTGGCATCTGCTGTATGTAGAATGCACTAGAAGGGCATACCTGGAAACTCCTACAGTGGGCACTAGTGAGCGGACAATGGTGATGGAGCGGATACATTCTGAGGTATACATTCTGAGGTATACTTGACCAAACTTGATAAGGTACTGGAGGTGAAGGGGCAGGAAAGAGAAGAATTAAAGGTAATACCCAGACTCTGGCTTGCAGAACTGAAGAGATGGGGGATACTTTCCTGAAAAGAGGGAACGCCTTCATGGGGGAGGAGTCAGAGTAGCTTTCTGTAAAAGGAAATCTAGAATTCAGTTTTGGAAACAAATTTTAAGTTTGAGATTTAATGTGCTATGTCCTTGTGTTTCATAACCCGCATCACAGAGGGACGGTAGGAATGAAATCAAGCAGTGCATGTACTGATAAAACTGTGCCTGGCACATAAACCCCTATGATACATGTTAGTGCTTATGAAGCTGGGTCCTCTTTTCATTTTTTTTACGAGCAAAATCCTTGGGAAAACCTCAAAGGTAATTCCACTGACAACCCCACTATTCCAACTGTAAGCCCAGCTCACTAAGTGTCCCACAGTGTGGTTTGTTCATCACTCAGTCCGGGGCATCTGGCACCTATAAAAGGCAGGTCTGTTCTCAGCTTTCTTATCTTCACCAGCCCCCACGAATCTTTATTTGTCTCCTCCCTGAGAGAATACACAAACGCTGTATTCTGAAGTCCCGTCAATGGTTTTGGATTATCCACAAATTATTTTGCCCTCTACTTCTGTCTAGTACCTAAGTGTCATTACCCAGAAAATAGCCCATTGAAGGACAAAAGTATTTAGCTTCAATGAGACAGGAACTATAGAATGTTGAATAAATTCATAACATCACCTTATTTCATGTTAATAGACAACAAATGTGTCTCTAGTCCCATCTTTGGATCTGAAGGAAGTAGAAGCATTTAGTGGAATGTCTATGTGTTGAAGGAAATTTTATTTCTGGGAGAAGTGTTCCCAAGTGGCAGGGTAGGCAGACAAGCTCAGGACCAGGCCCTTTCCCAGGAACGAAGGATTTCTAGAAAGGCCAGCAATGAGATGTTGTGAGGCAATTTCTCTTCAAACTTGGCAGAGTGTCCGAGATCTGCTTCTTGGCTCTGCAGAGGCATCTATGTCCGACCAAGAATAATTACTACCTGGTGAGAAAATTGTTTAGTAACTAGCTTTTCCAATAATTTGTCAAGCTCGACTGCACTGCAGTATCTCTGAACGGGGCAACAGGGAATCCGGGCACTTGGACGACTGCACTGTTTTAAAGGGATTACATTGCACATTGAATTATGTGGAACATATTTACATTTAGAATTAAAATATATGGTACACACAGAGAAGACCAAGGAAGTTTCTCAAATCACTTGCTCATTTCATGTCATTTTCCTAATAAACATGCACAGTGGGGGAAAGGCTTTTAGAATAACAAAGTGGGAAAATCTTAAGTAAAAATAGGTAATTATTTTAAGTAGTTTTGGTTAACAAAAATAGCTTAACTCCCCTAAATGAGTGCTTTAAATATAAAGCATTTTAAGCCAAGTAAAGGGAGCCCTTTGGCTCTGTTTTCTTGAAAATATATCTACATCAGCTGAACTTAAAAAAAAAAAAAAAATCAATAAATTAACAAAGACAGCCAAAGTCTGGACAACTGCCAGGAAGTGCTGAGTAGTCAATGCATTAGAGGCCTGGTCTCCGAGGTAGTATCTGCTCAGGCACATCAATGATTCTGCCATTGGTAAAGGACTCATCTGAAAAGCAGGAAAAATAACTCTTGGCCTGACTGGCAGTGTGGGATTGGTCCAGATGTTCTCCTAAAATCCCTCTGAGGGCTAGGATACATGATTCAGTGCCACTATTTATTGCCTTATTAATAAAGATTCTTACTCTGTACACATCCTAAATACTTTAGGGAGAAAAAAAAACTGGTTTCTAAAATAGAACATATCATATAATAAAATTCCATTAAATGAAACAAAATATAATGCCCTAAGATATTAACTTATGTGTCACAAGGTTGTTCTCACAAAATCCAAAGTATCACACAATTGCTTAAAAGATAGCCCCCTGTTCTCTTAGCAGCCCCAAACTATTTAATTCATCTGTAAATGGGGCAGTCACAATATAATATACCGATGTAGTAAACAATTTTTTTAAAACTAGTGTATTAGACACAGGAAAACAGAATTTCAAGTCTAAATTAACTCATAAAAATGTCAGAACAAATTAGCATAGTAAACAGTAACTATCTAAAGATAACCTTAGAAATATGATGCATCTAATATGGTGATTTTGATCTCTAAATTTTAAAGATGTGTAAAATAAGAGATCACGTCAGGGTGCTTGGGTGGCTCAGTCGGTTAAGGGTCTGCCTTTGGCTCAGGTCATGATCTCAGGGTCCTGGGATCGAGTGCTGCGTTGGGCTCCCTGCAGAGCAGGGAGCCTGCTTCTCCCTCTGCCCCTCCGCCCCACTCATGCTCGTGGTCTCTCTCTCTCTCAAATAAATAAATAAGATTAAAAAAATAAGAAAACATTTAAAAAAGAGAGATCATGTCAATTAAGATTTTATTAGCATAATGTCCAATTGCCAAAAAGGCTTAGAATAAGTTCTAAATATTTTATGTCAAAACTGAATTATCCAGGGAAGTATGGGATGATGTATGTGCGGGAATTAAACAATACACATCCGACAGCAATCTAAATGTCTAACTTCATAAAGAGAGCATGATAAAAAGAGGATATTGGTGTCTATGCCATTTTCGAATTCTATCAACTTCAGATATATTCACCAATTTCAACCCCTTAAATGATGAGCAAGCATAATGTTAGGCACTGCACTATTTTTTGTATTGATTTTTATAATTTTCACCACAAACTTGTAATTTGTTATTATTCTTCATCCTATTTAATACATGAGAGACCAAGCTATCCCAAAGCCCTTGTTCTTTATACAGAGTGACCTTGACTAGCTGTGACACATAATCACACACCATGATGTGGCAAATCATCCCACAGAGTTGAGGCAATTGTCCAACCATCAAATTTTTAAATAAGAATCAGAGTCAACCTCTTTGGAAAAGTTTTAATTAACTTCCTCCTTTTCTCCGTTCTTGATAAAAATTTCCAAATGACCGGCACAGCTATTTGGGTTATTGCTTAGTAAACCATTAATTCAATCAGAAGAAAAAAAAAAAAAGGTCATTCATTGATCATTGGTCCTAGCGAAACATAATTTTGCATTTACTCATTTAACAAGTATGTTAAAGATTTGCTATATTTTATATTTTTCATACACATCTACTGAGTGCATATACATTAAATACTGTGTTCTGCCCTATCAAGGATACCAGGAAATCTGTATACCTAGTTGGTACTCTTTCAATCATATTTTTCAGTTTAATATTTTCACATTGAGACTTAGTGTTTTCTATAAGGCAGAATTTTGTCACTCTCTTCCCTGGTATTAAGTGCTTCCTTAAAATATACATGTATATAGTTGCCATGTTATATCACTCTTAAGGTGTTAGAGTAAAGAGGATCTATATGATTCACACACACACAATCTTACATTTCTAAAAACGAAAGAGAAACTGATGGATGTTCAAAAGCCACATTTTCTATAGCTATTTTATTAGGCACATTTAGAAGTACAGTAAATAAAATACTTACTCATCAATTTGACAAACACACATCTCCACCTCTTTCAGTGCAGTCTGAAGTTTGCCCAATAGTTTCTGATAAATATCTTGAGTTTCTAGGTCTTCTTCTTTTAACAAGTACCGGAGCCCATGCCCATCCTGCTGTCCCAGAGACAGACCTGAAGGGGCCGCCATGGTCGTGATTGTGTGCTGAATGTACACCATAGGGCTCAGTTTCCCTGAGGAGTTAAAATCATTCCAGAATAATATTTATGGCCTTTAACTTACAATAATGATCTAGTGAAATTCATTCTAGACACTCAGGCTTACATAAAATAAAATGCCAATCCAATGCTGAATTTAATTCAGGAATTAAAGCTTATGGGAGTTGTGATTAAAATACCCTTCAATCCCATGCTCTACTGTGCTGGTGGGGAATGGCACCGCGCATCCCAGAAGCTGCTCCTCCTGTAGTTTTCTCATAGTTATAGGGCCATTTCAGACTAGTGGTTTTCACAGCAGGATAAGCTGTGCCTGTCATACATGTGAGGAAAGCAAGAACAATCGTTCTTCTTGAAGGAAAAATAATAAAAATGCATAACTCCTTTTTGATTCTATAAACATTTATGTATAATTATCCAAATGAGTATAGGGAGGAACCCTGTCTTTCTAAAATTCAGACTTGTTTACACACCAGGAATTGATTCTATTTCCGGGACGCTGGAATAGTTAATAATTGCCTAAATAACTTTTTGTGATTTGAGAAAGTTTTGAAAGCTAACATACCTTGCTCAGATTTATTTTCTTTATCATGAGAATTGTGCTTCCTACTATCCAGCTGAACACCAAATGCACTCCCCAGGGAGGTTGATGTTTTTGGATAGGAAACTTCCATTATGTTGACATGGCAGTTGGTAGGGCAGAAATCACTGCTGTGTAGTGGGGAGATTTTAGATTTGGCCTGTTTAAAGGTGGGCCAGGCTCTATTCTTCAGTACACGTGAAAACTGTAAATTAAAGAACAAATAAAGAGCAGCTGAACACACAGTGTTCATCACGTCCACTACCCAGAGCAAAATGTTAAAAAATTAAATCATGTCAACTGGAGCAAGTGAACTAAATTATAAGTTGTTAGAAATTCAACCATTATCTTAAAAGCCACACATTCTTCATAAAGAAAAGCAATATAGGCAGCAAATGCTTATAATTCTTTTGAAACTCTGATTACAGGTTAGATGCTAAAAGACATATATTTAAGTGACCAATACCATTACTGGGACTCAAATCCACAGGCTGCTAGCAGCTGAGAGTCAAATTGGCATCCTCGGATACTGAGATAGGATCACAACATTTCAAGTGAGGCAAAGTGGCAGAAGTGGGCAGCTGCCAGGTCAAGAGGGGACCATTCCAAACACTGTCAGAAAGCCAGTCCAAACATGAGTCTGTGAACAGGTTAGACAGCAAGGCCATGGTGGTGCTGACCCAGAAGGGCAGGACAACAGGCAGAACCAACTGTACCTCCCATGCCTCCTGCAAATCACTGCTGAGCATTTGGGTCAGGATCAGCGTGAAGACGGGCGTGGACTCTGCTTTTATGCCATTAGAAATAAACTGATACTCAAGGGATTTGCACAACTTCCAAGAATGGCCACTCTACTGCTTAGAACCTTACAGTCCAAATCCAGCTAATCCGTGCCATGGTCTGTATGGCCACCCAAAGTCTGATCTGCACCTAGGTTATTATCTTAAGCTCTCTTCCCCTTGCCCCTCGGGCTCCTTCTCGCCTTCACTCAGGTCCTTTCACATACCATCCACTCATTCTAGGTCTTCGTATGGGCTGTTTGGTGTGCCTAGAATGTTCTTCTTCCCTCATTGCCACACTTACTCCTTTGCATTTTCAACTCCTATGAAATCATCATCATGCCTACCGTAAGCCTTCATCTAGGTCCAATTTCCTTGGCTATGTGCTAGATTATAGCACACTGTAACCCTCCTTATAATTATGAATAATTTTTTTATCTCTCAGTGGATGGTAAATTCCGTGAGAGTAATACCTATGTCTGTCTTGGGCACCATAAACAGCCATCTCATAGAGTTGAACTAGATTGTAGTTTCAAAAACAAAGGACTGAGAGCCACCAGCTACGTGTGTTTTAGTCACATTTAGTTTAGTTATAACTTATGTGATGTCAGGCAAGTCACTGTCTTTTTACCATTCTTAGTAAAATAAGGAATATGGATGAAATGATCTCTGTGCTCTCTTCTTGCTTGAAAACTGTAAGCAGATCCTATTTATTTATTCTACTAGTAGAGTAGTAATTTGGGCACTGAAAGATTAAAAATTAAGACTAACACTGGTGGGCGCCTGGGTGGCTCAGTCATTAAGCGTCTGCCTTCAGCTCAGGTCAAGGTCCCAGGGTCCTGGGATCGAGCCCAGCATCGGGCTCCCTGCTCGGCGGGAAGCCTGCTTCTCCCTCTCCCACTCTCCCTGCTTGTGTTCCCTCTCTCACTGTGTCTCTCTCTGTCAAATAAATAATAAAATAAATAAATAAAATCTTTAAAAAAAAAAAAGACTAACACTGGTTACTGTGTAACTTTTCTAGGTTAAATTAAAAAGTAAAGATGTGATATAAAAAAATCACATGTTATAAATATAAGCTCACCATAAGAATATGTAATATTTTATCTGTATATGAAACTGGGCCTTCAAATCACATGTCTGAAGCTACATAGATCAGCAAAGTACAAGCACACAGTAGGAATCTAAATGAGAGTGGGCTGAAATGCAGGAAATTGTCAAAAAATTACTAACAAGTTTGATAATAATATATAATGAAAATATGCTAAACACTAAAAGAGTGGAAGTAATTTAGAGAATTCCTGGTCTATGCCCTCACTTTACTAATAAAGAAACTGTGACCTGAAGACTTATCTGGGAAAGACCTAGAATTTAAGGCCAGATACAAACTTGCAGTCAGATCATCTTTTCCACTGTAGGTGCAGGACAAAAATCTCAGATAAGGCCCCCATGGCACACATAAAAGCACATAAATTAATTTTACTGTGGCACAGCATTGACCATTATAGGCAGGCATGCTTCTTTTGCCTTCTTTCATTTTATTTTTTTTTTAAAGATTTTTATTTATTTATTTGACAGAGAGAGACACAGCGAGAGCAGGAACACAAGCAGGGGGAGTGGGAGAGGGAGAAGCAGACTTCCCGCGGAGCAGGGAGCCCGATGCGGGGCTCGATCCCAGGACCCTGGGATCATGACCTGAGCCAAAGACAGACGCCTAATGACTGAGCCACCCAGGCACCCCTGTGCTGAATATGTTTTGAAGATCAAAAATGTACTCCTAGGGGTGCCTGGGTAGCTCAGTTGGTTAAGTGTCTGCCTTCTGCTCAGGTCGTGAGTCCCGGGTTCTCGGAATCGAGCACCAAGTTGGTCTCCCTGCTCAGTGGGGAGTCCGCTTCTCCCTCCGCCCCTCCCCTGCTTGTGCTCTCTCTTCCTCTCTCAAATAAATAAATAAAATCTTTTAAAAAAAATGTACTCCTAGACATCACGCCTTAATCTATAATTGTGCCACCTTTCTGTAACACAAAACTAAAATGAGGCAGGTACAGCTCTTGTATCGGCTGCAGTACATGCATGAGAACACACTCTGGTCGGGCCATCCAGTAGTACACGGCCTGCCAACATGAACCGGGCATCTTCCTTAGCAACATCAAAGAGAACATGGAGTTCATTCATCTGCTTTGGAGAAACTCACAAGGAAAGACCAAAGAAAAGCTCTTTTCCATAAAGGAAAACTGCAATTTTGTGATAAAGAAATGTACAGGGTGGGGGGAAGGTAAGGAAAATTGCAATTTTGTGATAAAGAAATGTACAGCGTGGGGGGAAGGTAAGCTGGGACGCACAGCACTTTAAACCTATTTTGGATAGTGCGGCCCAAACTTACTCCACCTTTATTCATCCATCCAACAATTACACATCGAGAGCTTTCTAAACCAGGCACTGTTCTAGGCATGTTGGGAAACATCAGTGAGTGAAAGAGATTTCTGCCTTCTGGGAGGTTACATTCTAGTGAGGGGAGAGGCAAACAATAAACATAAATCAATTCTATCATGCTAGAAGATGATAAGTGCAGTTGAAAATAAAATGGAACAGGGCAAGGGGGCTGGGAGTTTCAGAGGTGAGGTGAAGAATGCATTGCCAATTGCAATCCTCACTGTGAAGCTGGCATTTAAGCAAAATCTTGAAGGAAGGGAGAGTTGGGAATGTACGCACAGGAACAGAGCCTTCCCAGCAGAGTGAACAGCCAATGCGAAAGCCCCAAGGATGGTATGTTTCCAGGAACATCAAGAAGACCACTGTGACTGAAGCAGACACAGAGAGGGAAGGGAGAAGAGACAGGAGTAGGGAGATCACGGGTACAGGGAAGGCACAGATTATCTAGGAGCTCAGAGGCCTTTGGAAGGATTTAGCTCTTACTTTGATTGAGAGTCACAGCCCCTCAGAATAGGCTGCCGGTGGGCAAGGGTGGAAGCAAGAAGACCACTTGTGGGAGAGACGACATTGGCTCACCTTAGGCTGTCAGTAATTGAAGCAGTGAGGAAAGGCAGCACGTGGTGAAGGTGGAGCCCAGAGAATGCTATGTGAGAGCCAGGAGTAAAGAATGTGCGCAAGGTTTCTAGACTGAGCAATGCAGAAGATGGGTCTCATTCTGAGGTAGAGAAAATAGCAGCTAGGACAAACTATGGAAGAAGGGCAGGGATCAGGAGTTTATTTTGGACACAAGAAGTCTGAGATATCTATTAGACCCAAATGGAAAGGTCAGATGGGCCAGGAGATTGAATGTGATCATCAGGGGATGGAGAGTGGTGGGAGAAAGGGGGAGGGAGCAAATGCTGAGCTCTGTTGCATGAAGAGGTCAGAGAAAAAAGAAGAAAAAAGGATAGGACACTCACTGTGACTGAGCCACCCAGGAAAAAGACAAAACCAGGCATAGGTAGAAAACTGCTAGAGGTACAAGGTCGACCACATAGATGCCACTAAAACAAGGAATAGGTTGACGACAGTGAATGAGTTTTGGCAAAATATAGGTCGTCTGACCTTAAAAAGAGCCATTCCAGTTATGTGGAAGGGACTTGAGTCCATCTTGAGTGTGTTAAGAATGAAAGGTGAGTGAGACAGCAGGTGTAGATAGCAAGTATAGGGAGCTCTTCTCAGTACAGAGTTCAAGAAATGAAACAATAGGCAGAGAAAAATATGGGGGGGGTCAAGGGAAATATTTTTTAATCTAGGTGATATTAAAGCATATTTGTAGATTGACATGAATAAGTGATTCTCAGAAATGGAGCTGCAGGTTTCTATTGCATTGGTAGTTAATTCATAAATTATTAACCATGACAACACATTAATATCCAGTTATAGTCACTGACTAAAAATGAAAACTAATACAAAGGTAAGCAACTATATTGCAGACAGTCTCCCATTTCATTTAAGTGTAAAACCCCACTGGCATGGAGTTATAAAAATTCTGTATTGAGGGGAGGGGGACATGGAGAAAAATTTCACCCCCAATTTTCCTGATCCACAGATTAATTTGAGGATTATGTGGCATTAATAACTAAAGGTACTTGGAATGTTTCAAGTAAGACTGTGGATTCCTACATGTAATATTTTTGTGTAAATAGGAACTATCTCTTGAAAGCTCATTAAATATTTATATGGAGGAAGTATCCCTAATACACAAAATAAGCCCAATTATGGAATTATTCTCCAACAGAGACTGAATCTAGAATTAAAAACGGTTCTAAGGACGATTCAGGGTAAGAATGTTTCTCCAAACAGTGCATAGTTTAACGTCTGGATCACCCACACATCCTGCTCAGAGAAGATCAAATGCCTGCTTAGGATTCATTCAGGTCTCCAGTATAAGGTCTGAACTTCTCTCATACATGTGCTAAAAAACATCTGTGGCCTATACAGCTGGCCAGAAAACCAATTATGATTGCAGCAGCCTGGCTATAGAAACTGCAGAAATCAACTTGTTTCTATTTTTAAAACCTAAAACTTTTAGAGTCAAAATAAAGGAAAGCCAGCCTCTTTGAGATTTTAGTTTCTATGGATACATTTTATTTTACAAAAAGAGGGGTGTTTGAAGCCTTCATCTGGAAGAAAATATATGTTACTAATAATAGTTTAAAAGTAAATTTGTGGAAATTAAAAATATATATTCACAAATGCTATAGTTTCTGTGGACATGCATTTGATACACAAATGGAGCTAACCTTATATAACCTAGTAAGGCTATTATTGTCTTAGCTATCTGAATTTTGTTCAAATAAAAAATATCCCTGAAATACTTTCCTGCTAACCTCGTTTCTCTATCTAGTGAGAAAGATAGTCACTTATTCTAAATATGTGTATGGTCAATAAGGGATGCTGAAAAGGATACCTTTCAAAGTGCTTAAGTCCTAGTTGACTACAAGAATTCTCTTTATTTCTAAAATTAAAAATAGACATTGGGGAGGGTATGTGCTATGGTGAGCACTGTGAATTCTGCAAGACTGTTGAATCACAGATCTGTACCTCTGAAACAAATAATACATTATATGTTAAGAAAAAAAAAAATAGCAGGAGGGGAAGAATGAAGGGAGGGAAATCGGAGGGGGAGACGAACCATGAGAGACGATGGACTCTGAAAAACAAACTGAGGGTTCTAGAGGGGATGGGGTGGGGGGATCGGTTAGCCTGGTGATGGGTATTAAAAAGGGCACGTTCTGCATGGAGCACTGGGTGTTATACGCAAACAATGAATCATGGAACACTACAGCTAAAACTAATGATGTAATGTATGGTGATTAACATAATAAAAAATAAAAATAAATAAAATTAAAAATAAAAGTAAGTGAGACAGTATTCCATAAACTGATACCTAGTCTGCTACTTGCTAGCTAAGTGACCTTAAGCAAATTCTTAATCTCCCTGCGAAAGAAGCAGATGGTAGGAGTATTCAGTACATATGGCTGTTCCGAGGTTCAAACAATAATGTACATACAAGAGCTTTCCACATTCAGTGGTATTATTTTTATCATCTAAAATCACTGCCCATTAGTCTGTCCATCTCTCCTTTAAAAGCTTTCTAGGCTCTTAGTTACTTCCAAGAAAATGGAAGATATTTACTTGCCAAGATGATGTTTTTGAGAATCCTCAACACTTGGGGAAAAACCCTACCCATCTGCTTCTAATCCTAATCCTACCCCCAACATACACTCTCCAGTTTATCACAAACTGTATTTTTGTTAAAAACCCAGGTGTAACACCTTCATCACTCTAACCAATCCATCATAGAGCTGGATGTGTTCTACCTCTATGTACCACTTGAACTGATTCTTTTCTCTCCATCCCCAGTGCTTCTCCATGAGACCAAGTCATCACTGATTTGCACTTTTTACAAACAAATCGGATTATTTTGTCACTCTAAAATATCACTAGAAAAATCAGATTTTGTCAGTTTTCTTTTTAATGGTATCCAACTCGAACCCTTCTTTCTAGTCTAGGCAATATGCCAATTCTTCATCAATAAAATCCGTCTCATTTCTACGTCTTTGCCTTCACTTATGAGATCTCTCTTTCTTCACTTATGAGATCTCTCTGTACTTGCATGCCATCTCTACTTCTCTTCTCTCTGACAAATTTTTCCAACTTGCAGCAGCTAGTAATTGCTGACTATTCCATCCACAATGATTTCTCCTTTACTGAAATGCTATTGCCCTTGTAGTCAGACCCATACTGTTTAGCTGTGTAGTGGAATTTAGCTGTGGAATCTGAACAATATATATGCTGTATAGCCTAGTGTCAAATTCAGGTAAGCACACAAAAACCGGATTTACAATAAAAGGGAACAAGGTTCAAATTCCACAGCTGTGCCCAGCTGCGTGCCTTTGAGCAAGTTACTTGACCACTCTGAGCTTCCGTCACCTCATCAATGAAATAGATGATGTCTCATGTCACTGTGTTGATAAAATTATAGAGCATATGAAAACTATAAAATATCTATGCAATGCCTGACCCTGTAGGAGACTGCTGTAAACTGCTGTGTGCAATGTAACTCCAGGGAGCACCATCATCTTGAGCAGGGTATGTGGTGCCAACACAGCCAACTTGTTATGGTGGTACCTCCTAGTAGGTTAAGTAGTCAGTATTATTATTACTTACTTCATGTATTTTGACCTTTCTTATGATGCAGATCATAAGTGTGGGAGGGCAGCCATCCTCAAGTAATAATGGACAACATAATAGGTACACATTTAGTAAATATTTCCCTATTCTTCCCGCCCCATCCTGCAACAAATTTGTTTCTGTGAAGTTGAGTTTTTGACCCATACCACTGGCTTTCATTGAAGAGTGTATTAAAAATGTCTGTCACATAAAACAAATTGCTATTTCTTTTTCAGGGACATGTTTATGGGCACTGCCCTGACGTTTCCTGGTGCCGCCTCTTTGAAATTCAGTGTGAGAGATTTCTTTTGGAACTCAAGTCTAAGAAAAGCTTTGCTTCTCTTAAAAAACATGTATAAATCACAGGGATGCTGATAAATATGTAATAGACTATGTTTCTTTTTTTATTTTGGTTATCAGGAAGCTGAAGGTCAAATATAATATTCCACTTCAGCAACTAACTAGAGTCTTAGGACTTACTGACCGTATGACCTTTTTTCCCCTGCTGGTCTGTACCATCACTGTAATATAACTTTACCTATAAATGTACCTGTTAATTTCCCACTAATATCCATTCTCTCTTTCTTCCTTTTATTAATAAAATTCTCTGAGTTTTAGTGACCTTCAGGAAGCTGAAGGTCAAATATAATATTCCACTTCAGCAACTAACTAGAGTCTTAGGACTTGCTGACCGTATGACCTTTTTTCCCCTGCTGGTCTGTACCATCACTGTAATATAACTTTGCCTATAAATGTACCTGTTAATTTCCCACTAATATCCATTCTCTCTTTCTTCCTTTTATTAATAAAATTCTCTGAGTTTTAGTGGGGCACATGGATGTCCAGTTTGAGACAACATTTCTCAGCCTGCTTTCACTAAATGACTAATTGGATATGACAGGCGTGTTGCGTACAATTTCTGGGTCATGCCCTCAACAGGAAACTCTACTCTCTCCTTCCTCTTTTCTCTTCTGAGGGACTATGACTTAGACATGGTGCTGATGAGCCAACTTTGACCTTGTGGAAAGGGCAATGTCTTAGGGGAGAGAGCAAAAATTGAGAAGGATCCCTAGAATATTATCAAGCCCCACCCCAATGGACTCCAGTCCAGTTGAACTTTCATGTGAGTGAAAATAAGCTTTCAGTTCTAAGCCCGTGTTATCTTGGTCCTTCTTACAGCAGCTGAATCAATACCCTACCTAATACACCCTCATCCTAATATTCTGTTTTTACTTACATAGTTTACTTTTGTTCATGTATATTTCTTTAAGCTATTTCTACTACTTCTGTTGTTTGTATGAATGGAAAGAGAAAGAGAAATGAACCCCACACACTGACAAGCTTGACAACTAGAATCTGCCCAAACCCCTATCACACTTCATACAAACTCATTTCTGAAGTAGAATGATTCTCTTTTCAAAATGTGCTCAAAGAGGAATACTAATTTGCATTTGTTTAGACCTTTTAAATTTTACTTCAAAACACTGTCCTATCTTACACAGAAGGGAGAAGTAAAAAGAGAATCTTCTGTCCTTCAGGTTCAACAAGGCATACACATGGCATTTTTCCCAAACTCAAATAGGTGACCTAACCTCAGCAATCACGGAGAGAGGATTAACAGATGTGACAGTTAAGCAGTGATCTTGAGTATCATTTTTCTTCATGTGAATGGACTTATAAAAAATTAAAATAGCAATACATATTCAACTTCACAAGCTAAACATTTTAGGGAATCTTAAAGAAAAACATGGTGATCCTTCTTCCCCTTGTCTGTAGTCTACCTGAGGTAATCAATGTTGAAGTATTCATTCTTGCATCTCCCTATTCTCCTATAGCCATATCTGGACATATATGGGCTTATTTTTACATAATATATCAGGAGCATAAAACATACACACTTAACTCACATTCATAAAAACTGAGATAAATAATGTTTCCTAGAATGGCTGTACCAAGTTTTAAACAACCAGCCTCATTTTGAGGAAATAATTTAATTAGCTAGTCTCCTATTGATATAAATAGAAAAAAAAAAACTATAGGATATATTTTGGAGATCAATTTCTATTAGTTCTACCTTGAAATTATATCTTCAAATCCATTTAATTTTCTCTGTCTCTCCCATCTTCACCACAGGCCAAGCTATCATTATCACTCACTGGGACTATTGCAACAATTTCCTCCTCATCTCTATGTCTCCATTCTTGTCCCTTGCAATCCATTCCTACAGAGGAATGGATTTTCTTTTTCTTTTAAAAACCTAAATCAGATGAAGTCATCCCCCTGTTTAAAAGCTTCCAATTGTTTCTCATTGATGTGAGAAGAAAATCCAAACTCCTTCCAATGTTCCAAAAGGTAAAAAGCTTCCATGGCTCTTCACACTGGTCCTTGCTTAAGCCTCCAACCTTATGACTAACCACACACCCCACCCCCCCCCACCACCCTGGCTTTTTCTTTTTGCTTTGGGGCCTCTGTAAAGATTTATTTACTTCTTTGCTGCTTCCCCCACTCAAATAAGTATCCTGAGAGGAAAGATCTTCTCTCCTTTGCTGCCATATTCCTAGCACCAAGAACAGTGTTTGGCATATAAAATGTGCTCAATAAATATGTCAGATAAATGTACTAATCAATCAATTTCAAACAGACTGGGTTCCATGTACTTTCTGATTGAGAGTTCTATTCCCTCTGTTGAGAGAAAAGGAAAAGAACTATTGACTCATAATTATGTGGCCTGGATTTACATCCCAACTCTATCTTTTGCTAGTAATTTAATTCTTTAGGCCTCAGTTATTATATTTGGAAAATGTGGAATAATGAACTAGCTTTCAGGTTTATAAAGATCAAATAAGGTTAATGGATGTAAAGGCATTTAAAAAAGTCTTAAATGTTATATAAATGTTATTATTTCAATAAACTGGTACATAAATAAGTAATGAAAATATCAAGAATTGAATTAAATTGGACATTTAAATAATTTAAATAATAATTACATGGGAAATACATACATAAAACTTTTACCTTTTTATAACTGGATATTCTCTGACATATGCGCTCAATTTTTTCACTGCAAATGGCACTGAATTTACTCTGAAGGTCAGTAGGAATCACTTCATTTAAAGAGTTAAGGCTGGTACAGTTTTGTACAAAATGTTCATCACTTTTAGCCAGGGCTTCAAGAATCTGTAGAAACACACACACACAGAAAACAAGAAAAGAAAACCTTCAAAATTAGCCAAGTAAAATTTTCACAATTCTAGAACACAGGGTGACTCTACCCAGCACACTTCCCTGAGCTGCTTGGGATTTCTATGTTCAGTAAAACCCTTGGAGTGAAGTGATGGGCTTGTGTGTTTGGCCTCTCATGTCTTGCCTTCTGCCAACTATAAAAGGTTGCCTGAGGGAAGTGAGTGGACTTCAAAGACTCCCTGCTGGATAAATCAGTATGCTCTGATGTGGTAACACATTGCCTATATTTTAGTCAGAGTTACTCAGAACATTTTTTTCCCCAATTTGGCAGAAGAACAACAAAAACTAAGGAAAACCAACAAAATGGCATCCTTACTTTTTTTTTTTTAAAGATTTTATTTATTTATTTATTAGAGAGCGAGCGAGAGAGAAACAGCATGAGAGAGGAGAGGGTCAGAGGGAGAAGCAGGCTCCCCGCTGAGCTGGGAGCCCGATGTGGGACTCGATCCCAGGACCCTGGGATCATGACCTGAGCCGAAGGCAGTCGCTTAACCAACTGAGCCACCCAGGCGCCCTGCATCCTTACTTTCTATTGACAGGCCAGCACAGAGAATGCATGTAACAAATGTTTGCTGATGAAATGAATAAATAAGAAATTCTCTTGCTAAAGTAGTATCAATGATAGTTGCAGTGTCTTAGCTCCATCTGATAAAGCATCAGATAAAAGCATCCATATGATGTATTCAATTAATAAATCCTTTTGGCAATTTGAATCAATTGTAAGACAGCACTTGTGTGTGTTTATGTATATACACACTATTGATCACTGAGAATTTCCAATGAGTTGAATTAATTATGTGTCATATTGATGACTGTTCAAAGATTGCAAGGATTGGTAACACCCTTACATGACATTTTTATAATATTGAATGAGGGATACAATGTATAGATGCTGTTTATTTGAGCTCCCTCACCACCTCTACTTCCCTGACTTACAGAATATAAAGTGTGAGCTTTTTGTTTAATCACTACTCTAGATAGTAGAGCTCACTTTATCATTAGCTGTGTGATCTTGGTTAAATTCCTTAATTTCTTTGATTTTCTTTTCTTCATGTGTAGAATGGAAATATTTAGAGGATTTATACATTTCATATATATAAAATAATCCATGTAACTTTGCAAATTTGAAATAGCTAGAAAAGGAGATAAAATGCTAATAAACTGGTTCCAAACTCTTACATGGATTGCCTTAGTAATAATAAGGGGTTGCATTTTGAAAATACAGATTCTATATCAAAAGATACATAGAATAATGGAATTTTTTCTGAGGTTGACTTTCAGAATATAAAACAAAAACATAAAATAATTTTTGAAATAGTGCATAATCTATCTCAACCACTCATATATAAAACAAGGGTTAACATGAAAAAATAAAAGTAGTGAAGCTATATGTCGTATTTCTTACTTGTAATACCTGAATCCTCACCAGGTGATAGAAAAGCATGAGAAATACTAGAGCTCAGACCTGGGGAGGGTCCAACAGGAGTTTTACTGATTTACCTACTGGAAGAATCATGAAAAGCAAGCACAGGGTCACCTCTCAACCACATTTTATCCATTTGATGAAAACTCCCTTCCTCCCTATCTTGGTTTAATCTAAAGACTAAGGATGATATCCTTCCCAACTAAGAATTACATAAATGTCTGAGGGTCTGTTCATAAATGGATCTCTAAGCTTTGTGAAATTTTATGAAATAAACATGAGACTTGCAGAATTTGAAGTTTCTTATAATACATTTCATGACTTCAAATACTTTTCAGAGGATTATCTACATTTAAAAAAGCACCACCTGTCACAAAAACCATCTGAAAGGTATTCATGACACTGAATCAACAGATGTAGCAAACTTAACTAAATGCAGGGAAGCCTTTGCCAAATCAACTAACATTTGCCTGGGCAAGAGTCCCATCTAACTTCACACTGTGCTCCAAAAGAGATCAATAAAAAGAAAGGTTGTACGCATACCGAGTAATGGGGGGAAAAAAAGAAAAGAAAGTTGAATGAGCTGACAGCTATTTGCATTTTTTAAAGTGGAGGTGGGGGAGGGTGTCAGTGACTTTATTTAGAACAAAATCCCTTGTTTTGCCAGGGTCACGCATACCTTGGCAGTGAGGCTGAAGAAGCCTTTGGGCTCGATCATCTTCTCCACCACGTTGCACTTTATCCCAGCTGTGCTGTCATACTCATACACGACACCATATTCCAGATGCACGTTATCCACTGTGAGACTCACGTGCTCCTTCTTCCCGTCAATGATGGCCATGGTGTTAAACTTGTCAATCACCTCTGGAACAGAGACAATTTTTTTTTTTTTTTTAAAGATTTTTATTTATTTATTTATTATTTGAGAGAGAGAGGGTGAGAGACAGAGAGCACGAGAGGGGAGAGGATCAGAGGGAGAAGCAGACCCCCCATTGAGCAGGGAGCCCAATGTGGGACTCGATCCAGGGACTCCAGGATCATGACCTGAGCTGAAGGCAGTCGCTTAACCAAATGAGCCACCCAGGCGCCCGAGACAATTTTAATTCAGCAAATTCAGGAAGGGTTTGTTAGTCTCTTCAAAGAATTTGAGTCTCTCCGAATAATTTTTAAAGATTTCTTGAAAGGATGGCTAAATCCAATGGTCTCGTTAACATTTTTAAAAACAAGAACACTTAAAAAAAAAAAAAATATGTTGAAGCGATCCAAATCTCACCACTCTAACATGACTAGTCTTTGCACATCCATTTTGGTCTATGGACCATATGTATGCCTATTTATACCATTATAAACATTATACATACAATTTTATATTTTTTATTAGAAGCATGCATGACTTAAAAGTCAGGGCTCCTAAAACTGCCTCAAACATTGAATGAATATTTGTTCAAAGCAGAAAAAAACATATAAAGTCATTCTGAAGAAGCAGAAAGGAGGTGCAATAATCATTTTTTTCAGCAGACAGGATGCATGAATTTTCCCAAACAACATCTTCTGCAGATAGCTCATTGAGAAAATTTGTCATTGTTCGCTATAATAACATTTTCATCTAGACTGTCTTCCTATCGGTTTTTGGCCTACAATCAGTCAGTGGCATAAAAACACCTAAAATCTCAAGCAGGAAACTCCTGAGAAACCTAACAGCAAATAGTAAATTAGCAAAAACAGAGTATTAGTTAACTAAAAACAATTAAGTCCTAGAATGGCAGAAATAGTAAATATAAAATAGGCAAAAGCAGAATAATGGTTTATTTTAAAGTAACTGAGTCCCAGAAGAGCTAGAAATAAATTATCAGAGCATCTCATCAACCCTTTCACTGTGGCACTAATGATAATGAGCAAAAAAAAGCTAACTCTAAATGAGGAATAAAGACCTCACGATAAGGTCCTGAGATTTGTCCTAGTTTAAATAATTAAGAAAGTTGGTATGTCATAACAACCTTGGTGCTCCAATGTGGTTGAAATACTTCTAATATCGTCCATGATCTTAGTGGCTCGTACCCAGTGGCCTTCCAGGAGTGGGGGGAACAGAGTTTTTGCTGAGTGCTCCCCCCTCTTATGATAAGTGTGTATAGGGGATTCTGTAACTGGGCTGGCTGGAAGAACCTAATAGTACAATAAAAATGTCCAGAGTTATCCACTAATAATGTAAATGGAAAGATAACAGAAAAAAGGTAAGAGAGGGTTCAAGGACTTCTGTGAAAAAGTGTTGAAACAATAATTCAAGGTATTTGTCAAATGCAAACATAACTTTAATTGCCTCCATCCCTTTACCTTTGGTGAAGAAGCCACTGAATCCAGCAATCTGCTGGTTACTTCACTGAGAAAACCGAAATGGTCTGAGCCCTTATCAAAAGATCTCTTTATCTCATTTCTACATTATTAGTTTGTCTCTTTCATTATAATTAATGTTAGAAGACAGTAAAAATTACTTGAATCAAGAAAGTATTTTCAAAGAGACTATAGACTTTCTAAACTCAGGCTTCAAATTTTAGTGCACATACAGATCAGATCTTGTTAAAATGGAGATTCTGTTTCAATAGGTCTGGGGTGGGGCTGAGATTCTGCATCCCTCCAGCTGATATTGTAGCTTCTAAACCACACAGGATTAGGAAGGTCTACACAACGTTTAAACTCAAAACAAGGAAACACATTATAACTTGGGTTTGAATCTGCATTCTACAGTTTACTGGATTGGGCAAATCCCTTAAGCTAATAAGCCTCAATTTCTTCTTCCATAAAATAAGGATGATGACAATAACACTACTGAGAGATTTCCTTTTTTGATGACTTTATGAGTTAACCCATGTAAAACACTTAAAGTGCCTAACAAAGTATAGTAGCTATGACATGTTAGTGACTAGCTATTATTACTTATGTATTTACATAACATCTATTTGGTGATAATGATTTAAGAAAGTGGCTTGAATATACAAGATTTTCAATAATAGGGACTAGACACAGGCACATTGAAAAAGAATACTCTATAAGCAAATGAAGAGAAAAAGAAGGAACCCACCTTCTACTTTGCAGTCAAAAGCATCCCCTACTTCATCTCCAGGAGGTTTGGAGTTAGACTTTTGAAGGTCTTCTTGAGCGCTCTCAATGCTATTATAAACCCATTGTATGGAATCTTGCTGGAATGAGGAGGGGGAAAGAAACCTCAGAGGTATTAGTGGTTCTAAAAAGGCATATCCATTTCACAAACCTGCTTTAGGAGAGTTGACAACCTTATTTATTCTTCTAGTTTATTTAAAGATAATAAAATTTGAAAGAGAAAGAAAATCAACATCAGAAACTAACACAAAGTCAATGGCAATTATATTATTTAGCAAATTGATTTTTTTTAGGCTTGAAATTTTATCTTTCAAAGATGTTTTTAAATAGGCTGTATTTATCAAGTGTCTTACTTAAATGCCTCAAGTATATCTTAAATTATAAATTACATTTTTAAATAAATAAATGCCACGGGGCGCGTGGGTGGCTCAGTCAGTTAAGCGGCTGCCTTCGCCTCAGGTCATGATCCTGGAGTCCCGGGACCGAGTCCCGCATCGGGCTTCCTGCTCGGCAGGGAGTCTGCTTCTCCCTCTGACCCTCCCCTCTCTCATGCTCTCTGTCTCATTCTCTCTCTCAAATAAATAAATAAAATCTTTAAAAAAATAAAAATAAAAATAAATAAAATAAATGCCACATGGACAGTTTTCTGAAGAATCAATCATCTATCACTATACAAACCACTTAAATGCTCTCCTGACACATATATTTAATCCAGTTAATGTTTTTTTGAATCAAACCAATAAGAAAATTGGAAGAACATCTTTCATTTCATTGGGTTCCCAAGTGATGTAACTATTTTTTAATCCTTCCATATCATAAATCATCTTATATTTTAATTAAAATAGCAGTTGCAGGCTTATCTAAATAAATGAGAAAGAGGAAGTGGCCACCAAGTAATCGCTTTCAGGTCTGCATGACTTACTTTAAAGTTTATACCTTTCCTAGGTCAGATGATAAACTGAATTGCACTACTGAAGTGTGATATAATTTACATTTTTCTCTTGTCTTAACTTCACAATTGTGTTTCATTATTATATTGCTATCCAAATGCTAGTTAACATTTGATCATTCAAATACACCTTGGTAACCTGTTGTGACCCCTAAGGAACCACATGCTCTGGTATCCACACCTCTGTGTAGCTCCTTCCCACACTGACCCAAAGCTTGGTCATGGGATCTGATTTTCCCAAAGGGATATTAGTAAGCATGATATAAATAGAGTTGATGGTTTTATCCCCTTTTCAAATGCAGATACCGTGCAGGAAGGACAATCCGCTAGACTGGAAAAGGAGGCCATGTGGAGGAGCTCAGGAGTGAGAAAACACGAGGAGGGGAGTTGCAGAGCCCAGGTGTTTCCAGAACAAATTCGCCACATCAGTGCCTTTACAGGAACCAACACTCAATCGATCCGCAAAATCAAGGGAAATAATCAATCCCTGTTGTTTTAAGCCACTAAGTTTTCGGACAGTCTGTTTTGTGGCAATGGATACGTGATAAAGTAGGTTACTCAGTGAATTTTTCTGTTTATTGCTTTTCTTTTTTTAAAAAAAGATATTTTTTATTTGGGTGTTATATGTAACTGATAAATTGTTGAACACTACATCTGAGACTAATATGTACTATATGTTGGCTAAAAGAATTTAAATTTAAAAAAAAGATCTATTTATTTATTTGACAGAGACAGAGAGAGAGCACAAGCAGGGGGAGAGGCAGAAAGAGAGAGGGAGAGGCAGGCTCCCCACTGAGCAGGGACCCAATGCGGGGCTCCTTCCCAGGACCCTGGGATCATGACCTGAGCCGAAGGCAGATGCTTAACCAATGAGCCACCAGGTCCCCCTATTTATTGCTTTTCTTAATCATTTCACTAACCAACTCCTCTCTAAGAAGGCAGTCAAGGAAAATGAAAAGGAATGAAACTCAAATCAATCTGGCTACTTATCAAAATTCCGATTGAAGGGGAAAGGTTTGAGAATATCAGAACTGTCTTTTTAAAAAATTCACTCAATAATACAGCTCAATAAATATTTATTAAACCGTTATCAACCAGAATAACCTATGAGTCTATGCATGAATTCCAATTTGCTTTGCTAGTTTAGACCTTATTAATAAGCAAAATTGATGAGGTATTTTCTTGTAGGTTCAGTATTTTGCAGGATGTCAGTCCTGGCCTATGAGAAAATAACCACTTCTCTCTCTGGTTTGGACAGAGTCATATTTTCAAATCCAGAAGAGTACTTGGCTATGCATGAAGGAAAAAATACAAAGCCTCTCCTCTAAAATTCCTTTTACATTTAGTTGATTAATTTGAGAGAATTTTCTCTTATAGCCCAATATTCACTGTATCTCATGGGATAAGCTTTGCTTAAAATTAGGATTCTAATTTTATTTTTCTATAGCACTTGAAATTTAATCAGAGGATAATGCTTAGAATTTTAAGTAATGACAAGTACATTTTGGTATTTTCTTTCAAAAGCTAAATCCAATTACTTAAATAAATATATCCAAAACTTATTCACAGAGCCTATAAAACCCACACAGACACACAATGACCATTAAATGTCCTAAAGCATTCGCAAGGGTCAAGAAAACAATTCAAACCTTTGGATTTCAATCTGATAAACAGTTGGGTCCTTGAACACTCCCATCATAATGCAAATGTAAGTACCCCAGAGCACTTTTTAAACCGGTGATAATACTGTTAACAATAAGATGCAATCATTTTAAGCACAACCGATTATAAATAATTATATTATAATTATTATATTATAATATATACATAATATAATAATAATTATATTGTAACTGATTATAATAATTATCTTGAGAACAACTGATTATAAATAATTATGCAAGTAAAACGATCATCGTGAGATTTACGATGCTGTGCTTTAGTGTGAACTTAGAAGTACAAACTGCACGCATCCCTGCCACTATCTCGTGTTGTCCTTTCCGCCTTCTGTGCAAGTTTGCAATGAGATCTGGGCAAGCTGCAGGGCAATTTACCTTCATTGGTCTTCTGTATTTCCTGCAGGCTGTAACATGTGCAATAACACTAGCATGGGTCTCTTTGCTGACATTGATTCCATTGACTTTGATAATACACTGTCCAGGGTGAAGACCAGCCGCTGCAGCCACAGTTCCTTCAAATACAAATGAGAAAATTGCCAGAAATTTGAGGAATGAGATTCATTTTTATCACACAGGCAACGAGGAAAGCAATTTTAAAATATAACTGAGATCTAGCTAGTATGTTCTTGATAAATTTGGTTCTGATAGCAATGCCCTCTCAACATTTTTCATCTTTTCATCTGGCCATTCAAACTGTGATGAACAGAATATTCTCCCATCACCCTAAGAATGAGTTTGAAGGGATATTGTAAAGCGACCTTTATAATGCTAATCAGTTATTTTCCCTCTCAAGGGTCTAGTCAGTCTTAATTTTCTACCTATGCATATATAATGGCAAAATGGAAAGCCAGAAACGTATGCCTTATTTATCTTTCTTTAGTTTATAAAATCTCCAAATATTAAAATAGTGTTCACTTTCATTTGTTTTTCTTAGTAGCACTTATTGCAAGGGCATTTCTGAAATTTACAATAGCTTGTAAATCTCAGTCTTATTCCTCTTTAATTTATTTTTTAAATTCAAGTATAATTAACATACAGCATTATATTAGTTTCAGGTGTACAATATAATGATTCATCAATTCTATAATCACTTTCATTTTTTAAGATGCAAACAGTTAAAAGAAATTCTTAAGGGAAAAAAAGTCAAGTCAATTAGCAATTACAAGTAGACTGGATCTGCTAAGTAAAATAAGCATTCAGGATATCTACAAAGGGTCAGAAACCACAGAATTGGTGGAAAATAAAATTAATCGGATAACATCAACTGTCCATCATTTATTTGCACAGATATAGACTTAAATATGCAAGTGGAATATCCTATCAGTGAGTTAAGATTTTCAGAAACTTTCAGTCATTATTAGTTGATATTCTGAGCAAATCAACCTTTACATAGCACCATTAATAAATACAATGAATATAATTAATATAAGTGATTATAAAACCTATGTTAGAAGAGCCTTCTTTTGTAAGCAATTTCTCCCATGAAGGAATTATTAAACTTCTTAGAGAACATAATTTATATTCAAGAAGATGGTATATATATTTTTTCTCACTAAAATTCACTTCCAGAAATACTAAGTGGTTTTTCTGGATTGAAGTAGATCTTGGAGGGAAAAGGGACACTCCCCATAGAAAGAATAGCCTGAAAAAAGGCACTGAGTCAAGAAATAACCTGGATATTTGGGAGCATATGAGCAGTTGGTGAGAGCTTAAAATGGGAGTGGTAGATGAAGACCCTGGAAAGCCAAGCAGAGCCAGGTTGTGAAGTCCTCACACACTTGATGTGAAGTCCTAAGACCTTAACCTTACTATATATGCATGAGGAAAAGCATTTAAGAATTTTAAGCAGACAAGTGACATGATCCCCGAAAACAGAGGATGGATCTTTGGAGTTTAAGTCAAAAATCACAAGCACAAGCATCTACTGCAATTTTCTGGACTAGAACTAAAGAAGCATTTATTACAGAAGGGGAAAATAAGATCAAGTATTTGATATGTGATGACAGAATTTGTGAAGAGGTTACAGTCCCCAGGATCACTCCTCTGCCTTTGGACTCAGTGGCTGAGTAGATAGTCATTTAAACAAAGAGAATACAGAAGGCAAAGCAAGTTCAGAGAATAGATGAAAAGTTCAGTTAGAGATAATACTGAGGTCTGAGCTAGAGGCAGAGATTTAAAAATCTCCAGCAAGAGGATCAATAAGATTTCTTACAGAGAACAAGAAGCTAGAGAAGAGAAAAGAGAGCCAACAGTTAAGGGGTCGATAGATGAAGGGAGCTGCCAGAGGACAAATAGGAGAAAAATCTGAAAAGTGTCATCTCAGAAATCAAGAGATGAACATTTTCAGTAAACAGGAGTAGTCAGTTTAAACAAATGCCACAGAAAGTTCAATTAATACAAATGTTATCAATGTCCATAGTACTTTTCCGTCAAGTCCATGATAACTCTTATAAGACAGATTTTGGAGACATGGGTGGGAGATGGGGAGAGATGTCTACAGCATTGGCCTAAAACTCAAATAAGAAGTGAAAGAAGGGCAGCTGAAAATACAGACAGCATTTCAGGATGTTTGCTCATGACAAAATAAAAGTTATCAGAGCACTATTCTAGAGCTGAGTTTATCAATCTTGGATGTGCATACAAATCATCTGAGGCTCTCATTAAAATGTAGATTCTGACTCAGTATGTCCTGGGTGGGTCCTAAGAGTCTGCATTTCTAACCAGATCCCGGGCAATGCCAATGCTGTATGTCTGTGGATCACATTTTGAGTAGCAAGGATCTAGACGGGAAAACAAGGAAAAGGGAAAGGTTCTGTGTTTGCTGTTCTAGTTTAAGATCATTTTGTTTCTTTGTTTATTTTAGTGGAAAAGAACTGAGCATGCTCACAGCCTGTACTAGAATAATCCAATGAAGAGAAAAGGCTGAAATTCTGGAAGGGGATACCTAACAATGTAATACTCCAGAGAAGGTATCTGAAGGGATGAGATCTAGAACACTTAAAGAGAAATTCACCTTGAACTCTAAAAAGGAAAAAAGACCTCTTCCTCTAGGGTGGGAGAAAGCTGGTGATGGTGGTGGAGTCAGCAAAAGGTGTGGGTGTGCAGAAAAAGGTGTGGGGCTCTGAGGGTTTCATACCTAGGACTCTGAATTTATCTGTGAGGTGAAAAAGGAAGTTCATCTGGGGAGACAGGAGGGAATTATGAGAAGAAAAAGAGGGAGGTGATCAGAGACATGAAAAGATTGCTGAGTAGTAGACGGGCCAGTAAAAGACAGGACGGTGAATGGGGATGACACTAATTCCACATCCGTGATAGTTTTTTTCCCAGTTACTTAGGAGAAAAAGCAAAAAGGATGGTTAAGTTGATCCAAGGCTAAAAAGAGGTGACATGGTGCACATGAAGAATAATGACAAGAGGACCCTGGTGATGCTGGCAACTATGACTGAGGTGACCTACCATGGGGATAAGGCTGGCTAAGGAAGGGAGTCTTCGGGGGAAAAAGAGAAGGATCCAGAGCCTGGAGGTCCCAAATGAATTAAAACAAAACAAAACAAAACAAAACAAAACAAAACAAAACAAAAAACAAGCTGAGAATATCAAAGTGATGAGATTGCAGTAAGAAATTGGCATATTGGAATTTTAAATTCCAAAGGTGAAATTTCAGTTATAGATATACTCTAGTATGTGGCCATGGGAAGGGGCTGAAGAAGAAAAAGGGAGGGCGCCTGGGTGGCTCAGTTGGTTAAGCGACTGCCTTCGGCTCAGGTCATGATCCTGGAGTCCTGGGATGGAGTCCTGGGATCGAGTCCTGCATCGGGCTCCCTGCTCAGCGGGGAGTCTGCTTCTCCCTCTGACCCTCCCCCCTCTCATGTGCTCTCTCTCTCTCTCAAATAAATAAAATCTTTAAAAAACAAAAAGAAGAAAAAGGGAAACAAGTTTTCCTTTCTTACAGCAAAATTACAGTGCAAAAAGAAACCATGGAATAGTATCTTTTTATTTAATATACATCTGAAAGGAAAAGCACATGAGCATTTCTGTCTTTTACTCTTCAGAAACAAAGAGCATAGGAACCAGATTTGGGCCTACCCTACAACTACGTTGCAAAGACGGAACCCAGCTCTTTAAATGACACTGTAATAAGGACAGAAGCACAACTTGATTCACTCAGGTTTTCGGTTATTTTACAGTACTCATAAAGTGACTTACTCTTTTTTGTTTAGTGAAAATGAAGAGCGTGGATATATCGACTCTCCCCTTTCAGTATGAAATATATCCCATTTCAGTTCTATAATATGAATGAGTTGTTGGAAAGGTTTTAAATGTCTATTAGTCTATATGTTTTAAACATCTGAGTGAAAAGACAAGTTTTTGAAATAAGATTCATTTTTGTCATATATACACTAATGAAGGCAATTTTATAATCTAATAAAGGTCTAGCTAGTATGTTCTTGATAAATTTGATTCTGATAGTAATGCCCTCTCAAAATTTTCCAGACTAATATTTGGGTGATCATATTAAGATGTTTTACATTTTATGTTTCTTAGTCATGAAAAGCATGTATGTCTCTTGTTAAGATAAACACATGCCCTCTTTGCTTATAAAGACATTTCTTTCTATAGCAGCAAGTTATATACTCTGTGGGATCTAACAGTCATTCCCTTAAATCATTACTAGTGTTAGTATAATATAAAATTTAAAATGCATATAACAAGAGATATCAATGCAAAGCAAGCAAAAAAACAAAATATAAACATATATTATTTAATTTAAAATGCATTTTATGGTTTATGAAATGCTTCATTTATAGAAATACTTGAAGTAATCATATAGCAACAGGTTATAAAGCACACAGATAATTCTTAAACCTGAAAACTTACATCTTTGAGTTGCTGACAAAATATAGTTATTTGCCACCAGGAAAAAATACAAATAGACAACCTTAAAATTGTTATATCCTTTGGCTAAACTGAAACATGCAGAAAAGTGAGATTGGGAGGCATCGTTCTCTCATCAGTTTTTAAAAATTTTTTTATTTAAATTCAATTTAAATAACATGTAGTGTATTATTTGCTTCAGAGGTAGAATTTAGTGATTCATCAGTTGCATATAACACCCATTTCTCATTGCATCACGTGCCCTCCTTAATGCCCATCACCCAGTTACCCCATCCCCCCACCCACCTCCCGGAGCTCCAGCAACCCTCATGTTTTTCCTAGAGTTAAGAGTCTCTTATGATTTGTCTTCCTCTCTGCTTTCATCCTATTTTATTTGTCCTTCCCTTCCCCTATGTTCATCTGTTTTGTTTCTTAAATTTCACATATGAGTGAAATCATACAGTGTTTATTATTCTCTGACTGACTTATTTTGCCTAGCATAATGCCCTCTAGCTCCCTCCATGTCATCAGTTCTCAACAGTGATAAATGTGCCTTACAATTTTTAAGAGTTTTTTAAAAAACAGTGTTTTAGGAATGTACTGCCATCGAGCCAATAAGGTAAAAATATGATTGAGAAAATTCACGACAACATGACCATGCACATTTTGAACATATTCGTGTTCAGCAAGCAATATCCAAACATGCTGTAAAGCTGTTTGCCATGCAGGATGACTTTCTCACCTCTTCCCACTGCATGGACAACCGATGGGCCATATCCTCGGATCTGGAATCCAAGTCCCTCAGCTGAATCGGGGATTTTCACTGTCCTAAAATCAGTCAGAAAATAGGGTAAGATGACTTTAAAATGCCATAGTTGGTTAAAACAATAGTGTCCACGCTTTTATTCATTCTTTCAATAAATACATGTTTAGAGTCTACTGTGTAAAAGACACTGACTGGGCTAGAAACCAGGAAACAGACAGGGCGCATGCCCTCACAAAGGCACCCAGTAGGCATGCACCACAGACTTCCTCAATTGAGCGTGGCTGGTACATGGTACATGCTGAGTAAGGAACAGGCTCTGGGAGCGGACAAAACTGGCTCTGAATCCTCATTTCGTCACTTGATAGTTGAATAACTTGCATGAACTCCTTAACTTCTCTGAGCTTGAGTTTCCACAGAAAGGATGTTACAACTTACTTTGCAGGGGGTCAGTGGAGATTAAAAGAGGAATCTTTGGTCAACTGCCCTACATCATGCTATGAATTATGTAGGCACTTCAATAAAATGGAAGCTTCTCTCCTTAGTTTACTGTTTTTGTTTTTTTTTTTTTAAGATTTATTTATCTTAGAGAGAGAGAGAGAGCTCGTGAGCAGAGTTAGGGGCAGAGGGAGAAGGAGAGAATCCTCAAGCAGACTCCTTGCTGAGCTTGGAACCAGACTCAGACTCAGGGCTACATCTCACGACCTGAGTTCATGACCTGAGCCAAAATCAAGAGTCGACTGCTTAACCGATGGAGCCACCCAGGCGCCCAACTCCTTAATTTACTGTTACAAAGAAGCCAGCGCACTGTGAAATTTCTTTGTTAAAAGTAATAAAAGAAACACAGAGTTAATATATTCTACCTGTTGGGAACGTCATCAAAGAACAACAACAAAAAGCTAGTTATAAAGAAGAGATCTGTCAAACACTACATCAAAATAATTTAAGAATGTGATTAACTTCAGTATTTATTCAGTGAAATTTTGAAAGAATAATACATCAAAAGGGAAAACCTGAATAAGAGAAGAAGTATTTTCAATGAAGCCATGTGGAAAAGAAGATGAAGGAATGCTGCTGTTATGTCAAAGCAGTGAGGGATGTCCAGTCTGGCACTAATAAGTGAGCCACTCCACAGAGGGAAGCCAGGGATCAGAGAGCAACGATGAAATGCAGAGAGCATGAGATAAGGCGGAACATCATAATAATAAAAACGAGCATCATAAATTGCAGTACAGAGCAAAGACAAACGAATACAATGCAATAAATTTTGATGGATAGCCCTCGATGCCCAAGAAACAAAATTGTTTTCCAAAAGATGATGAATTAATCATGAGATAAATGTCAGTGGCACTTCAAGGGCACATTCGACAGAGTCTGAAGTTAGGTACATCGGCACTTACTTAGAGTTTGTAAAAAAAAGCTGCTAGAGCAGTTTGAGCAACACTGTGCCTGGAACACTTGAGAAAACGCTATATGGCATTGTGTCTGATGGCAGAGGCTGGTCCCGCAATCTGAACTATAACTGAGGCAGGCATTCCAGCATTTGGTGATAGAAATATGAATTATCTGTTTTAGGGAAAGCTGAAAGTAGTATTATGAATTAGGTTACACACTATGAGTAGGTTATACACTATGAAGTGATCTGCATATTGGTGGAGTAGAGGTCACAGAATGAATATATCCTTTATCCTTAATTATACACTTTTTGGTGTATAAGGCTGTATTTGCTTGCTTTGAATAGCACCTTGTTACTAGTGTCTGTCAAAGAAAAAAAAAAAGACACCTGAAAATGGAAGATAACTGACTAAGGAAAAGAAAAGGGAATAAATACATTTTCTGAGCATGAAACAGAAAAACAGAAGTAGCTTATGCTTCTGTATATTATGAATGAGAGTTCACTTTTGCTGAAATAACTTCAAGCTCTCAGGCCATGGTGAGTTATTGTTGCTTTTGGATTGTGAGGAATTCACAGCAGCCTCTTGGTTCTTTCTGAGCAAGGTCTTCTATCCTTCTAATATTGCTAGGGAAGGTTGACCTTACTCCAATCTTCAAGAAGATTATTGTAGATTTCTTTAAAAATTTTGTACAAAACACCATGAGATGCATTTTGGTCATAATACTGGGGCCCTCTTCATAAAATGATCTTTGGAAAACATGTTGCCCTGCTGGGACCACTATATTGTCTAGTAAATGAAGAATTAAATTTATACAAAAGGAACACTGTATTTCTTGTAGAATGTAAGTGCACTAAATAATCTGCTACAAAGCCTTTTGAAAAATTCTTTGATGCTATCAAGTGTAAAACACAGCTAGTCAAAAGAAAACTTCAGTTGGATTTACTTCTCATATTTTTGCTTTCCTCCCTACCCCCAGACAAGACACTACATCAAATATAAGTGGGTATTGTAAGAAAATATGAGAGAAGGATTTATAGGAATCACACGTTAGAATCAGGACATAAAGGCTATAGATTTCAAGCAAATTAAAAGATGAAAAATGAATACTCTATCCTCAAAACAGTTTTGAAATACAATATAAAATATGTTCCTGATGTAATAAAGAAGCAATGAAAAAAATGAAATAAGACAATAGACAAGCATCACAGATAACATCACTGGAGTACATACCATGTGCTGAACAAGTCACTAAGTTCTTTACAAACCTAAATTTATTTAATGTTCTTAGCAGCTCCATGACATAGACACCCATCATCTCCATTTTTTTATGGATGAAGATGTTGAAGCAACACAATTAGCAAGCAAGTGGTAGAAGAGAAGCTTGAAACTGGACCAGAAATATTGGGTTCCAAATACTGTGTAACAAACACTGCAGGAAGAGTCAGAGGACACAGGTTCTAATGCTGCTCATCTAGCAGTTAGTTCTAGGACTGAAGATTTGCCCCCATTTAGTCTTAAAGTTGAGGACTTCAGAGTGATCCAACTGTTGAAATGTCTACGATCAGTGAATCGGTAGTTGCAGGGTTAAATCAGGGGGCAATGGGACCATGAGGAGGACCTTTATGTTTACTGATTGATTTGGACTATTACTCCCTTATTCGTTTCTAGTCTGTCCTTTTCCTTTTAAGTGTCCTCAAAGTGTCCAGAGGTAGGCAACTAGGTGAGCCTTACCCTAGATAGGGTTGGGTAAAGAGGGAGTAATAGATCAAAATTAGGTTTAGAGAGAAGACAGTGTTATGGTTATTCTCTGCCCTCTTGCCCAAAGTCTTCCTAAATGAGTAATTTGAATGAGTCACATTCACTCTCTCTTTGGTACGTTTTGGCGTTGACCTTGATGACTTAATGCTGTAGAATCTAGCTCATTACATTGCATACTTGCTTAGGCAGCACATATATTCTAGCTTATTACCTTGCATTTCAACTCCTAAGATAAAGAGTGCACCCAGTTATTGCTAAATATATATACTAAGGCAGGGAAGAATACTATGCTATATATACTGAGAATATTTTCATAAGCAGTTAAAATAAAACTTTTGTTTTTAAAGTGGTAACCTTCATTTACCTTAAAATGAATAAAGTTGCTTATTACTATTAATAAATGCTATAATTGAATTTTAAACAGTAATTTTGATACAATCATAGTACATTAAGACATTACCACTAAGCACTTCATATGAATTATACTAATTAATTTATTGGTTAAACAAATCATGGAAACGTGATACAGGAACACTAGACCATCAGTGATTTGCAGAAGAAAAGCCAATCTCTTCCAAGTATATCCATAGTATCTTACTAATTTAAAAAAACAGGTTACAATGCATAATCCCATTTTATAAACACATGGTTGTGTAAATCTGTTTCAGTACATCGAAAAGTCAACTATCATTGAATTTCAAAAAAAGTGATGGTTATTTATGGATGATACGATTATAAGAAACATGTCTTCATTTAGAAAAATCTATACTCTCTAAATTGGCTATAATAAACATGAGGTTTTTTCCTAATCATAGGTAGGCAGATAGATAGGCATTTTTTTAAAGAATTGACATATCACTAAGTACAAGCAAGCATGCAAGTGTATTTCACCCAGTTGTGCTCCCATTTCTTATATGTGTTTAATTATAAACCTAATATCTAACTAACTCATAGACCTAAAATTCTTAGAGCTGAACATGGGGAATGCAGTTCTTTATTATCAAGTGTTCTATCAGTTTTCTTCACTTATAATCACACTCAACCCAACCTAGACCAGGAAAATTTGGGCAGCAAAAAGGAAGTATTATTTCTATTGAAACTACCTGATGTGAATAGCAAGCATTAGCAGCATGAGCGATGCAGTTTTCCCCCATCATTTAAAGACAAGTATTAGTGATCTTGGTAAAGTCTAAATATCCCAAGCAATGAGATACTTAATTCTAGACATGTACTTAGTTAACTTTTCTATTTTATTCACCTATGTATAATCTTTTTAAAAATCCCACATAAATCATACAACTTACTCCCTTGGCTTTGTGCTCATGAGAACTCTTAGAGGCTTTCTGCTGTTTAAGCATGATTTCAGGAAGCAATCCACTTCATTGAAAGGTCTCATAAAAACTAGGTCACCATTAATAGCAAAGATCTTTTTCCCAACTTCCATGCCAGCCATCTAAGAGAGAAATAGAAAGAAAAAAAATCAAATTATATTTTAATAAGGAATCTATTTTTTTCACAGAATTAGAAGCTGAAAAGACCTAGAACTTACAGATTTTTGACATTTCAACACATTTGCAATGTTTTTTATGCAATTTCACACAACAGAACTGTGGGGGAGATAACACAGTTATTCTCTTTGACCTAGTTTTAAATTTGATCACCCATTTGCACTGAAATTCCCGCCGCTTCTTTTATGACTTAATTTTGTTTTCCTCCTGTGACCCTCTTTCTATTGTATCTTCCAGTTCTTCTTCTTATTTCATCCTTTAAACTACAGTCAAACCCCAGGTTAAATTTTTTTTTTTTTACTGTGTTTTCCATTTATATCCAATTAAGTCAGAGAGGTTCCACCTCTATACAGCCATCAATGACAACCGAATAAGCATCGCTAACATGACACAGCATAAATATCTCCAGGGCAGGAGAGAGGAATGGCCTGGAACCCAAGGAAAAGAGCTCCAAAAAGCACAGATTGCCAGAGGCTGGAAAGATGACAAAGAAGACATTATCTCTCCATGCCAACCAGGCTGCCATTCTTAACCAATCCCATTGCCTCCGAACTACATGCTGTTTTGGTTACCAGAGAAATGATGAAGACCCGGGGAAGGGCACTTACTCAGTGGCATAGTTAGATGAAGCTGTGCTCTAAGAACACCCACAGAAAATGTCTGGGAGAAACATTTCCTTCTGGCAGAAAATTACTAAAAACAGTCATTTGTTGGCCCAGCCCACTAACAAAGTATGAGTTGACCAGAGTTATTTCGTTTGAAATTAATGTGCTGTACCTAAAACACTGTCTTGCATGAATTTGTGTTTTGGTAAAAGATGGAGACCTTGGACATTAGCCAATACGAGGGTGGATGGAAGTATGCTACTAACTTTAAGCCAGGTTCAAAGTTAAAAGTCATGCTTCATTCATTCTCACATTCTTTATTTAAGAATATGAGAATTCTTTATTTATTTATATATTTAGAAGTTTGCTTGAGGATTAAGGTATTTTTACAAGCCAGGCCGCAAGGTGAGAATACTTTAAATCTGACATATTTGGGATATAACACTCCCAGTAGGTTCCATGAGAGCAGGAGATTTTGTCTCTTTTATTCATTGCTATATTCCCAGAGCCTGGAACAGTTCCTGGCATATAATAGGTACTAAATAAATAATCCTGAATGAATGATCAGGAGATTCCTTTGATTAAAGGCTGCAGAGGTGAGAGAACATCAAATAGCATTAACCTAATGAGAAAATAAGTCAAAGCACATGCTTTACTGATGAAAGTTATATTTTTATAAGACAGCCAAAAGTGATAGGAAAATAAAAGATGTAGCCCTAGATTAATGGAACAGGTATCTGACATACATAATACAGTCCCACTGTATGCAGTCTCCCCAGGGTTCCAGGCTAGAATTTTGAACAGGAAAGTGCCAGGGACATGGAATGAGCCATGTGATCTCCCAAGGTCACGAAGTTCACAGTTACGGATCTCCAAATATCTGAGTACATGAACTCTGTCACAAATCCCAATCGTATCTGGTAGAAACTCAGAATAAGATTATTCAGAAACACTATTTTCAATAAAGATACTTAAAAGCTGATTTCAATTTGTTTAGAACTTTTATATTTGTATGTCATGGACAACAAATTTAAATAAAAATGCTAATTTACATTACCTCAGCATTAGACCCCTTTTCTACCAACTTTATTATTGGAACTTTATTTTTGTCTTCTAACCCAAAACCATAGCTGCCTTCATTGGATTTAATCTGAAATGCAAAATATTAACATTATTAATAAAGGGACTATGAAAAAAGGTACAAACAGAATAAATGAAGAAAATTTATATAACATATTGATAAACTTACCAATAATGATTTGGCTATAACATTTTCCACAACTTTTAAATCATGTTTCATAAGTCGATGCTTCATATTTGATCCTTCCATTTCCTCATCCGCAAAAAAACGGAAAAGTAGGGGTTCATCTCTGAATTCACTTTTTTCAAGGACTACAAAAACAGAGATTCAAATTGTTCCAATTAATCCAAAAATTGGACCCATTTTTCATACTAATAGACATTCAGTAAACTAATACCTGTCCCATAACCTCAATGTAATACTCTTAGAAGAAATTTCATTCACAAATATTCCTATGATATTATTCTATTTCTTTCGACAGCTTCAAGCCGATGTCTCCTTTAAATTACTATTAACTAAAGAGTTTAGAATTTTTAAGTATTTTTTCAGTGTTAACCTTTTTTTAAAATTATTTATTTATTTGACAGAGAGAGAGCGAGAGCAGGAACACAAGCAGGGGGAGTGGGAGAGGGAGATGCAGGCTTCCTGCTGAGCAGGGAGCCCGATGCGGGGCTCAATCCCAGGACCCTGGGATCATGACCTGAGCCGAAGGCAGACGCTTAACGACTGAGCCACTCAGGTGCCCCAAATGTTAACTTTTTTGTACTCACCCAAATTTAATAAAAGATTATATTGAATCAAAAAATGTATGCAATTCAAAACATAGAAACCTACATTGTTTTGAATTTGTAGTAAACATTTGAAGTGTGTTTTTAATATCCTGAACAATTATGGGAAAATTCAAATGGGTAAGTGTTGCTCTTATGTGTGTGAGCAATTCCCACAGTGGTCACTTTTGTTCCAACACTTCAAACCAGAAATAAATCTTCTGGGTGAAATGTGATTTTAGTTTCCACTAATTCCTAGTTCTTTTCTGTTTAAAAACATTGTTCTCAAATAATCTTATTTCAATAAAGGTTCATTTTTTCCCTTTTATCTGAACGTTAGTATTTTCCCCCAAAGTCCCTAAGATTAACCTTTCAAAAATAAGGCTAAATACTGATAGACAGAATTTATATTCAGTGAGATCCTGACAGCTGTCAAAATGTTTTAAAAGAGAAATCTTCTCTATTTCTATTTATGTATCCTTGGTTGAAGCGTACTTGTTGGAACAGGGTGATTCATTGAGCAGGGTAGCTAAAGGGAAGACACTGGTCCCATGGCACTGTACAAGGTCTGGCTTTATGATGAAGCACACCTCCAGGTCTGGGATTGATTCTGGGTGTGACTTTGGGAAAGTTACTTCAACTCTTTGAACTGTAGTTTCCGCATCGGTAAAATGCGGGGAATAAAACCTTCTTCATAACGTACAGAACTAAAAATGAGGTAATAAGTATGATTAACCTGGCATACAGAAAGCGATACAAAACTATTTTATCTCATTATTTTTACAGAGTTCCAAGTAATAACTGTTGACCGGATGATATATGTATTGATCTTTGGATGGAAGACTGGCCGGCAACTTGGGTTAACAAATGAAACTATCAAGCACAAATTAAAAAGTAACACCTTACAGTTGACAATAGAAATGAGAATATACTTCAGATTAAGTTAGATCTTGCCTACATGACCCAAGCACTTCCCCCAAACACACATGGTGTTTTGCTACTGCTATTTTCCTCCACAAAATAGTCTGCCTAACAGGAGTGAGAACGGACATCAATAAGGCAGGCAACAGCCAAATTGGTTGTGCTTTACTGACATAGACTTTTGTAGGGAAAACTTCTGTTGTTAACTCAGTATTTTATTTTTTTGTTAGTTAATTAATTAATTAATTGTATTTGTTTTTTTATAGAGAGAGAGAGCATGCGCACATGCCTACGAGCATGGGAGAGGGGCAGACAGAGAGGGAGAACGTCAAGCAGGCTCCACATCGAGCACAAGCCCAATGCAGGATTGATTTCATGATCCTGAGATCATGACTTGAACCAAAATCAAGAGTCGGACGCTTAACCGACTGAGCCACCCAGGTGCCCCTAACTCAATATTTTAAAATAAATATTTAGATAAAATGACTGCTTGTTGATGCTTTAAAAAGAAAAACAAAATATTTGAAGGATTTCACCCTGATATTATAGTTTTAATTCCCTATAATAATATCATTTCTCCCATTCAATAGTTTTTCAACAAGGACTAATATTTCTCTATCACATCTCATACAGTGCTCTAGAGATAGTAGGATGTAATGGAATTCCCAAATGAATGTATGCTAACCAATGATACTCTCAACATCACTGAAAGTTTTGCTATACTTCCTTCTTCATAGAAAGGTAATAACCTTGGGGTGCTTGAGTGGCTCTGTTGGTTGAGCAATCGACTCTTGGTTTCGGCTCAGGTCATGATCTCAGGGTCATGAGGGGACATGAGGGGACTCCTCAGAGGGGAGTCTGCTTGAGATTCTCTTTCTCCCTCTCCCTCTGCCCCAGTCTCTCTCTATATAAAATAAAATCTTTTTTAAAAAAAGGTAATAACCTCCTGAAAGTAATTGACAAATAGGTAGAAGTGTTATCAAATATGTGTTTATAAGCATATATATATGTTATATATACGTAAACAGTGAAAAAGACTGGGTTTGTGGAATATATAAGATGCTATGAATAGAGAGGGAAAACTAAGTCTCATTATTTTTATAAATTTAGGCATAATGAAGCCATCAAACAAGAAAAATAATTAGTAGCCAAAATGAAACAGATTTTTTCCAGAGATTTATAATTTTATCTCTGAGATAATTTTAAAAGCATTTTTCTTAAAAAAAAAAAATGATTACCAACCCTATATGCTCTCATTTAATCATTTTAATATATACTGGCATTAAAAAAAACCATGAGTCTAATCTAAAATAATTTCAATTTTTTTTAAAAGCTACTTAAAAAAAAAAAAAAACACCTTCTAGTTCAAGCTTTTGCTCTTCTGGAGTCAGTCTAGAAAAAGAGAAGAGAAGTCATGGCAACTGGTAGATAAAAGCAACTAGACATAGGAATGGCACCAGAGGTGAAATTGAATGCAGATGTGACCCAGCATGGACACATGGCAAGACCCATACGGGCTTGCTGGTTCATCTCTAAATGACTTCACTAAAACAACGAGGTACTCCCAGCGCCCTAACAAAAACAAAACAGTAAAATACATCTGTGAGCTTCCAGAATAAAAATCCCTACCATGGTGCATAAATCCATTGTCACAGAGTCCGACACCAAATATCATTGCCTCTTCTCTGGTGCGGCAATCCCCCTGTTAACCACAAAAACATGGCACAACTTAACAGGCAACTAAAGGCTTTGTTGTATCTTTACTGCATTTGACGTTCCCAGCACCATATGACAAAAACATTCATTTCTTAGGGCACACACTGCTTTCATAAGCTCATGATGCACCTAATTGCTATAAAACATTCACTTGATTATAAAAACATCTTTTTTTTGACATTAAGTGAAAAACAAAGATATAATATTCCTGAGTAAAATCATACTGTATTAAACATGAAAATATATAACTAAAATTTATTGCTACCACAAATGATCCCTTTCTCTTATTTTTTCAATATTGTATCCCAACTGTGCAGCAAGAAAATATCCTATATATTGAAAACACACTAAAGTTAATGAAAAATCATTATGCATGATCTCTGCTATCATATTTCTTCTACCAAATGGCCTTGTTCTTTAAGGACCCCTAAAGAAACCTACTAACTTAGGGTGATTTATAAGACCCTAAAAATAAATTGTTCAGCTGAGCGTGTAAATGCAAGCTTCTCTTTCACTATCTTGCAGAAAAAATAATCACATCATGTAACTGAAGCAAAAATGAAAGCCCAATGCAATCTTCTGTTATGTTTTTATCTAGAAAACTTCTATTTTATTCATGTAAGTATGGATTCATATATAGAAATAGACATATGTACATATGTGTATGTGTGTGTATAAACTTAACAGTTGTAGATTTTGTGGTTAAGAAGTGCTTTCTCATTTTATTTCTTCCTAGTCAGGTTACTGTTGCCTGAACTCTGTGCTTATTTTCATCCTTGCTTTCACTCAAAATCATTCATACCTACAATGCATGTTTTGCATGTTTTGTCCACTCATTTGTTTTAAAGTATCTGTTGTTAGTCCTAGCAAGTTATTCTAATATCCCTGTGCCTTTTTCTCTGTTAGATAATAATTCCAGTAAGTAATAAACAGTTGTGAAAGTAAAATCTGGAGAGATGAAGGGCCTTGTCCAACTTTGCATAACTACTTATCAGAAGAACCATCATCAGAGGCTAGGTTACCTGAGTCCCAGTCCATCACCCCAATTTCTACTACATACAATTTCTAAGACATTGTTGTAACAGATCACTAAGAAAACCTGAAGAAAAAAAATAATTGCAACGTGGTCCAGTTTTGGGGTAGCTTATTTATTCTTCTAATGCTCACATTTGAAAAGTAAAACAATGCCAAAAAGGAAAAAAGAAAAGAAAGCTGCTCACTGATTTCCTGAGTCAGGACTTTAAATATTTATTAGGCACCAACTTTTGCTTCAAAAAAACTTCCTTCAGTTTTCTCACATAGTCAACATATGGTACAAGTTCATGTGAATTCTATAAGATTATAATTTCTATGTGAAATGCCAACTCTGATATCAAGTACAGAACCAATTCTAATGACACATATTTGACCATAATATTATAAAAGGCTCTGACTCTAGTAAACCCACTGCATGTATGAATTAAGTTTTTTTATCTAAAAATAATTGCTTGGTTTAATCTAAAATCTTAACTTCCAAATAGAATACATTTAAGTGCTATAAATACAAAAGTAAGCAGTCTTTAATAGTCTAGAAATTAATATTAAATAATAAAAATCTCAAAATTTATGTGCACAGATGAATCAAATATGAATTAAACATTAATATTTGAAACAAAGAACATTTTATGATTATCAAATGTTATTCACATGTAACAAAGAGTAGGCCACTTTCTTTAATAACAAAAAAGTAAAACTGCTTATGAAATTGACTCAAATATCTAAGCATGACAACATTTCAACCAACCAATATCCCCTAACAAAATAGTAAGTTCTGTCAAAGTTGTTTTTTAATCAATGTTAAACATTTGATCATATATTAGTTGACCTAGTATGATAAAACATTTAAATTTATATTTGAATATCTAGTATGTTGGGGTAGATGCCCTAATTTGCAAATAACATTTTCTCGATACCTGCTGTCAACTCCCACGTTCTGAGAAACAGAGCAACAATAACAATAAATTTCGTAGTTCCCTATTTAAAATGTATGTAGATAAATATTAAAGCTTATATGTCAAAGCACAATTATCTAACAGAAAGGCACAGGGAGATTAGATAACTTGCTAGGACTAGGAAACATATCCTAAGACGAATTAGTGAACAAAACATGCAAGAAATTTTAGTGTATGTGAATATGTATTCTTCAGTGATATTCAAATTACACTTAGGTTTTGGTTTGTTGTTTTTGTTTTTGTTTTTAAAGTAGGCTCCATGCTGGGCATGGGGCCAGCTTGAACTCACGATTCAGAGATCAAGACGTGAGCTGAGATCAAGAGTCAGACGCTTAACTGACTGAGACACCCAGGTGCCCCTACACTTAGTTTTTTTGATGGATCTCAGTTGATACTTTAAAAATAGGAACATCTTCCTTTTGAAAAACCACATAGCATAAAAATTAAGTTTGAAGACTGTTAAGTCAGATTACCTGGATTCAAATTCTAACTCTGTATTAGCTGTATGAACTTGGTCAAGCTATTTCACAGTGTCTCATCTGCACATGGTGACAAAAAAAGGCACCTAAATCCCCTCAAAGCTTAAAGCAGCAGTGAATTAACTCAGCAACTTCTATTTGTCTATTTACCTGTGCAATTAACCAGTCTATCAGTTTGTTGGCCATGACTACAGATTTGTAGGTTCTTAAATGGTAATCTTTATCTCTATAAAGGAAAAAGAAACCAAAACCAGTAAGAAGAGGGTAAGTAAGCACAGGAAAACATTTCATTTAATATCAGTGTGCAACAGAAAAGTTTACTAAATATAATCTGAATCTATTATCCAAGTTATGTGCAAATAACAGAGGTTTATAAGGTATACATAGCACTGGAAAACTCCTTCATCAGCTCATATCGGAAGAGACCAACAACGATACCAAAACAAGACATTTCTCCTTTGATATGTTCTTATACACAAGTAGATTATTACTGCTATATTATCCGGTAAAAACTTAGCTAGAAATACAATATCTCATCAATAAAAGAATAACACAATGGAATTTCTTCCCTTAAAATCTGGATAGAGTCTACAAAAAAAAAAAAAGAAAGAAAACTCATCAAAATGTGGAGAATAAAGCAACCCCTTTTATTCCCAAATTCTCCAGGAAGGCTGGATTTGGTTCAGCTGTAGTGGCAGACAGCAGGCCCGTCCCAAGGTAAACATGCTGAGAACCCTGTCATTCATCTTGTCTGATCAGGGCATGGACAACTGACACCAGATCCCAAGGGAACCAAAGGAACCAGCTGATTCTACATTAGCCTCTCCTTTCAGTAGACTTCCCAGATCTGAGAAGTCAAAGTTAAGTTAGATACCAACAAGTACTCCTGATCAGAATGGGGTCCCCAGGGCAGAAATCTATAATTCATTCATTTTGCAGGCCCAGATCAAAGAGAAAATGACAGTCTTTTCAAAATGTCAAAAGATCCGAACCGCAAACAACTTGAAATGATAAATAATTACTAGCTCTATTCACAGTTCTTTAGCCCCTGTCACCAACTGACGATACGGACATCATTTTATCCACTTTCATAAAAAAAAGTCCCTGAAAAATGGTTGATATTTCTAAGATTTTTGTAATAAATACACCAGGTTAGCCAGTAATCAATAGCAGATTCCTTTTTAAAAAAATCTTTAGGGGCGCCTGGGTGGCTCAGTCGTTAGGTGTCTGCCTTTGGCTCGGGTCATGATCCCAGTGTCCTGGGATCGAGCCCCTCGTCGGCTCCCTGCTTGCGGGAAGCCTGCTTCTCCCTCTTCCACTCCCCCTGCTTGTGTTCCCTCTCTCACTGTGTCTCTCTCTGTCAAATAAATAAATAAAATCTTTAAAAAAAAAAAAATCTTTAAAAATAAATAAATTAATTAAATAAAATAAAATCTTTTTAAATCTATCTCCATGCTTCTGATACCTCACTGCCCATTTCATCTTGGTTTCCATAAGCATCACTAAGAAGGAAAAGGATAGTCAGCCTATTATAAAACACATGTGGGTCGGTGAATTCTTCACCCAGATAATTTTTCTTTTTGTAAGCTGAGTTCACACATATTAAAAGCATGACTATCATACATTCCATCTGTTTTATGGTTTTTTCCCATAAATTTTTCCTTGACAACTCATAAACAATTGTCATTTCTAGCCAAAGAACAATTCCTTCTTATCAGCTCTTATGGAATGTAACTTTCTTGGTAAGAAATCCCATATGGCTAAAATATATTTTCAGAGCATATTTTCTCACATATGAAATCTACATATACACAGGTAACCTGAAAACTGTAACCATTACTGTTTTTATGAGGTTAGCAGAAAAGATAAATTTAAGTACCCACTTGCTATTGATTGAAGTAACCATCTTTTAGTGTTAGATTATCCAAAATATTTGCAGGGTGGCTGTGCTAGAAATCTAGTAGGGAATCAATAAATATAGGTTCATTTTCACTTCTTTTTACTTTAGGAAGCCTGTTTGTGACAGGGCACTTTCAGGAGTGATTGGGTAAATTTTGTTTCTTCCTCCAGGATCTGCACTGTGTTCTCTATAAAACATCAGTGAGCTTTCCAATACACTTAAACAGCCACTTCTGGATTTTTTTTTTCTTGAGTTCTGAGTTTCCTTGAAATTGGAAACCAGAATGAAAAACAGAAACACAGCACATCAAACATTTAGATTCTATAGCCATGACGGAAAAGCATCTTTATTCATCTTGGAAATGGTACATCCATTTTTTTTTGTCCTGAATATTAAATTTCAGTCAATATGAATGATATCTGGCCATTTGAAATTAGTGTAACATCATACTACATTCTATCAGTGTATATCAGTGTATATTTTATAAAAATACAGTAATACTCCTGAACGTCTCTTCTATTAGTAATCATAACATAAAACTCAGTTTTCTGCTGTCTTTCTAGAGAGAGAAACTGAAAATTAATTATGACTCCACTTCAAAAACAAGGGCATATCTCTTCAGAAGGAAAAAATTGGTAGAGAATAAAATTATAAAATTTACTTATTAACTCCAAAGTAATTCTTAATTTTCAAGTACAAAATCTTTCCTTTGGATGAAAGACTATTAGGAGGAAATATTGTGAAAATACACATCCAAGAATTGATTATACAATTTAGTGGAAAAAAAATCAATATAAAGTAATCATAGTGGTATTTATAGTAAATAGTATTTCCAAATCCTCTCCCAGTCAACTATTATTTACTAAATATTAACTGATTGTGGATTATTTCATTATCAAGTCTATAATTTAGTATGGATTAATGACAAATAATTTTAGAAATCAGAATAAAAAGAGTGGAAAAAACTGCATAATTAGAGCCCCAGAAAATTTAGAAATATTTTCAGATCAATTACTACTTAAAATCATCTTTAAAAGTAAAATTTTCACTTATGGAAGAAAAATAAAATAAACCAAGAGGTTCCAGCTGAATAATACTTACCTAATATGCAATATAAATATTTTCACGTAAATTGCCCAGAACTTAGAAACCAGACTCACCTTATCACTGGAGTAAACAGACTATGAAGACGGCAATATAATCTCACTCCCTATTATAAAATAAAGATATGTCAAAAACAAGGAAGATCACTCAAAGGACAGACCAATGAAATTTTGAGACATATCCACTGTCAACATTCCGGAATCATTATATAATCTCTACCAATTTAAAAGTTATTAACTGTTGTATTACATCAGAAAAATAATATAACTTAAATAATTAAAAACAGGATTAAATTGTACTATGAATTTGTCATATACATATGACATATACAAAGGGTTTTTAAAATTATTTTTCTTAAAATGTAAAATTTCAAAGTATTAGCAGAAAATAATTCTATGCAGCAATACCTCACACTACACGTACATTATATATCAATATAAATCTTGGTGTGCAAAGAAAACTGACGTTACATAAATTTTATATATGTATATATTTTTTAAACTTATTCAAGTATAATGGCCACTTGTTGCTACATGTGACATACTTTTCAGTGGATATAATCTGAGTGTGCAATTTCATTAGTTCCATTTAGAACTACGTAAGAGTATGAAAAAAATGATCTAACCCTAGAATTCTTTAAATAGCAAGAAGAAATTGAGAGGCTTGCTTACGAATGCCATTTTCTATACTAGAAGAATTTTTTTAAGTCTCTTAACAGCATTTTATCTTGGTGAAGTATGACAACATGAATTCTGCTATTGATAAAAGGTTCTGGGAGAGGTTGTTACCTTTGAAATCACATCCTGCATCTCATTTCTTGGATAAAATGTTCCATCATCATAGCGAAATCTATATAACATCTGTTCTGGCTTGAACTGATGTTTATCAGTAACTAAGAACATAGAAACAATATATTAAAATACTGACAATCTAAAAAGTGGAAAACAAAAACAAATAAATTTATAAAATACATATTCTTACATACTAAAATTTGTAGTTTTACCAAAAACTTTTGTTTCCCTAATGCAGTAATACTAATCCAGTATTCTGACAGTAAGATTTTGTTATATAATGCATTTACAATTTCCATATAACGATTTAAGAAATAAATTGAGATCAGCAATACTGTTAGCATAGTATGAGGGTATGTACAATGTATTATTTTATTTATATAAATATACAAAGTTGTGTTTTCTATTTCTTCACAGTGCCACAAAGTCGAGCAAAAAGTGTCCTTCAAAGAGCAGATAATCTAACTAGTGAATTATAATTCAATTCTCAGTTCTAGAAGTGAATTTTAGTATTTATCTGTTTTATCCCACAGCAATCAGGCCAAGACCACACATACACCAATCTTGACCATTTATTCTGTGTTTATTTTTTTAAAATGTTTTATTTATTTATTTGACAGAGAGAGACACAGTGAGAACAGGAACACAAGCAGGGGGAGTGGGATATGGAGAAGCAGGCTTCCTGCCGAGCAGGGAGCCCGATGCGGGGCTCGATCCCAGAACCCTGGGATCATGACCTGAGTGAAAAGCAGACGCTTAACGACTGAGCCACCCAGGCGCCCCTATTCTGTGTTTAGATTTCTGGAGTAGATTATATAATTTCAATATGTAAATTCTTTCAAAATGTCAATAGTTTTCTGAAACTGAGAAATGCTTTTCTTACATGTCACTTAATATTTTTGCCCTCAGTGGCAATGAGAATGGTCATCCTCCACTTTCATCCTTGAGGTAAGAGTTTCATATTCATAAAGACTCCTATTTAACTTCCTCTCAAGTTTTCTTTTTTTCCAGGAAAAGTATGTTATAGTCAGTCTAACAAAAAAATGATTGTGGAGGGAAAAAAAAAAAAACAAATTAAACCTCGAAGAGTTTATATTTAAATGTTTTCTTTACAGGGAATGCAACATTTGCAGAAAAAGATAATTTACCACAATGGGCTCTGTTTTCATGATTAGCTAGAAGACTTTGACCTTTTTGTTTAAAATGTTGAAGGGGGATAAAAAGTTGTCAGAATTGATTTTCATGAACTACATTTGGTGAGGGGCGCCCAGGTGGCTCAGTAGCTTAAGGGTCTGCCTTCGGCTCAGGTCAGGATCTCAGGGTCCTGGGATCGAGCCCCAAGTCCGAGTCCGAGTCTGAGTCTGGCTCCCTGCTCAGCAGGGGGTCTGCTTCTCCCTCTGCCCCTCCCCCCTAGTCATGTTCTCACTCTCTCACTCGTGCGCTCTCTCTCTCTCTCATAAATAAAATCTTAAAAAAAAAATGAACTACATTTGCTGAATCCAGAAGAAAGCCAAAAGACTTATCACACATACATACACGTATGTGAAGTTTCAGCTATTTTACCCCAACCTACCCAAACCACGTGCATGGCTTGCAGCCATCAGATCGACACAGGACTGTTGCCAAAGAAAGATAGACAACACCGCCTTTTGGCATCTTTTTATTTCCAGATCAAGCCAAAAAAGAAAAAAGCATGTGTGAAAGAAAAATAATATCAAGAGAAATATTTTGCAATCCTATGGCATGTTTCAAGACCAGTTATTTATTTCTTCTCTGCAATCTACCTATTCTAATTTTTTTTTTTTTGAAAAACAGTAATTGTTTAATAATATCAACTATTATAGACAGCATTCAGATTTCACCAGTTAGGTCATTTTTTAAAAAAACTGTTCATTCAAATCACAATTCCAGATAAGGTCCTTTGTACTACCGTTTTTTTTTTTTTAAATTATTATTAACACATAATGTACTATTTGTTTCAGGGGTACAGGTCTGTGATTCATCAGTCTTACACAATACCTATTCTAATTTTTATCCCCTAAGATTCACTGAAATAAATTCTTGTCTTGATATTTCAAAATTCAAGGAAACGTTGGGCCCAAATGCTCTTGCCATAAGAACACAAATGGTGATTTAAAATTCCTATCAAAATGGAGTGCTTAGTTGTATGGCAAACTCTTACAGGACTTTGATAATTCATCTTGGGTTAATCTGCAACTCTTAGCTGTTGCCTTGGAAAAACAGTCAATCGTTCTGCATGCAAATGCACTTCCCCAACTTCTTGAACATGAAAAATGGGTTTATTAACCGTTGAGAGTGCGGGTCATGTGAGAAAGGTTGCTTAACATTGTCTTCTAAACAACTATGCAATATTGAGATATTACTAGGGTACAGCTGGCTTTCTAGGTGGTGGGGAAGGAGTGCTGATCTGTAGTATTCACCAATTTCTGTGGTATTAAATATTCCCACACTGGCCAATTTCAAGCTACTAAAATAAAGTCACTGAACACCGAGTTAGACGAGCAGTGATACATTATTATTTAGTATTTCCATACAGAAATAATAGATATAAATAACACTAAGAACACAGACAACAATAAAATAGAGTAAAATAATTAGGAAGTGATGAGTTTTAATAATATATGAACTTTGTTTATAGTACAATTTATGTACTATCTGTCATATAATTTTTAATAATAGCTGTGCCTTACAACCAGCTTGCAAATTTCCAAGAAATTTATTTATTTATTTATTTATTTATTTTTTAAAGATTTTATTTATTTATCCATTTGAGAGAGAGAATGAGAGAGAGAGAGAGCATGAGACGGGGGAGGGTCAGAGGGAGAAGCAGACTCCCCGCTCAGCAGGGAGCCCGACGTGGGACTCGATCCCGGGACTCCAGGATCATGACCTGAGCCAAAGGCAGCCGCCCAACCAACTGAGCCACCCAGGCGCCCCTCCAAGAAATTTAATTACCAGCTCTCTTAAGTTTGTATAAGCCAACTTCAGCACAATACTGGGGTGAATGTGGTCTCTGAATTGCATAAGCATTTATAATGTAAATAGTAGACCCAGACAAGAAAATCTATCAGCATATCATACCGAAAGCATATGCTGTTTCAACCCAATAATTCCTGATATAGCAAGGCTTTTCTTTTATGAAGTTCTCAACAATATCTGCAATGTGAATAGTGGCAATAATAGTCAAACTCTTTAAGCTTTCTCTCTTTAAAACAGATGGTTCATTCAACTTTATTTTAGGAATTCTATTTTCACTAAATGCAGCTGGAAACACATACCAATAAAACTAGCATGTTTGGCTCATATTTCTACATTCTATAACATTATTAATGTACAATTGCATAATATGTTCTCTTACTCCCAATTCAGGGGAATGTGTACTAGTTAATTTTGGACACTTAAAAAAGTGATTACTTTTAGCAACAAAAATTCTGTATGCCAAATCTGAAATTACAACTGATCAAATCCTGATAAAAATAATAGTATAGGCCACTAAAATCAAACTGTGACAAATAGAACGATATTAATAGAGAGTACTCAGTGCTTTATTTTTCAGAAAAAGAGTTAATCAGGTTATAAATATCATTGTTCAAAAAGATTTATTATAAGTTAAGTAATCAAAGGGTTTTTGCATTTGAAATTTCAAAATAAATTTTAATCCAGAATTTATCTCTTACTTCCTGTTCAAAATTGTATTGGAGAAAAGTGGTGTCTGAAGTTGGAGGATAAGCTGATTAGGACTGAAATTCTACCATTCTGGTATCACTTACCAAAATAATCTTACATGTTTTTTTTCTCTTTAAAGGGAGGCAATTAAAAAATATTGTGAGAAATATCTTAACAGAATAAATAAGAGTGGTTCTCTCTCTATGGAACTCTGTGATTCCTTCAAGAGCTTTCAGCAGTTATGAACTGAAGAATAGGTCAGATTCTAAAAGACTATTCATGAAGATATTTAACAAATATTATTCCAACTCTACTTTGTACTAACTTACAATTGACTTGAAAATGTTTGCCTAGCTATTCACGATTTCAGGCAAAGTAGTAACAGTTTTGTCATTGTAAAGTCAGTAAAATCCCACCCATAATAGTTATGCCTTCAGTTTTCAGAACCCAATGCACAATGCAAATAAGTAACTAGTTCTCATACAATTCCTAGGTCACCTTTGATGAAACAGGAAAGCAAGAGTGGAAGGGCGGCTTGAAAATATCCTAAAAGCCCCTTTAAAGGACATCCTCTCCCCCACACCCTGACTCTTTCCAGCTCTGGGAATAAAATTTCTGTAATTACCTTTTATCTATTACAAGGTACCTCAAAGTCAAAAAGGAAAATATTATGACAAACTTAGTGTGTTGCTCTTTCTAAATACAGTAAGCGATCCCATACAAGGACAAAAAGTTACATTTTTTAAATAATCTTTTAAATAATTTAAATAGCATCAATTGTTGACAGCTTTAAGATTTTCTTCTCCTATTTCTAATTCATAATGTTTTGAAATCACTCAAATTAACAACAGAAGTTACAAAAACCTCCACTGAAATAGAAATGTTACAAGTTATTTTTATGACTAGTATATGCTGATATTACTGTAAAACATTGACAGGTTTATATAATGATTACTCTGGCTTTAATATAGTTCCATAGATTTTATATTGACCTGGGAGCTATGCCTCAGTGGCAGACACTGGGTCGTTGTTTACCAAATTGGGTTAGCTTTAGTTTCCCCTGGGCATGCATCTACACTACATTTCTAAGTTTCTCCTGCAGTAAGGAGTGGCCATGGAACTGAGCTGCATTTAAGGACATACACACAAAAGTAAGGCACAACGGGGAGTGTACAAGCCCATTTAAAACAAACAAACCAAGAACTCCACCACTCCTTCAAGATGACCTTTAAGAGTCCTGCAGTGAAGATGGATGAGCCTCTATCAGGCACCAAAACCCTGTGTGGGGGAGAGCACCCAACCCCATCCTCCACCAGTGACTGGACTTTACCTGAGCAAAAAAGTAGCTTCTAGGAATATAAGCCGCTGTACTGAGGTTTATATCTGTTACAGCAGCTAGTGTTAACTAAAACAGTTTTCCCTGCAAAAAGTTAATTCTCCCATCCTTGTAGAGTTCTACCTTTCTGAAAGGAAATATGTCAACAGCTGGATTGCTTGATGAACAAGGTAAAAAGATGGTCTTAAAACTACGAGACCATAAGAAACAAAGGCCATTAGTTCATGTTTACATACCTTCAAGTATCTAGCATGATATCTTACACACAGAATGAAGGAAAGAGTCAGTAAGGAAAAGAATAAACAAAAGTGTTCATAAACAGATTTTCCCTCCTTTGCTCTATTGGTAAGACATAGTCCCTGGAAGTACATAGTCTAAATGAGAAAGGAATCATCTGATTTCTGAAGGTCTATGACTGTATGCAAATCCTCTCTATAGTCTACCTATTTGAGCTTCAGTAGACTGCAGGACAAAGCAAATATATTCCCTTCTTGACCCAAGTATATACTTGGACTCGGGGTTAGAGGAAAGGAAAGAGAAGCAGCAAAGAGGAAAGCCATCTAGCCCAACATCTTTTCATATTTACTTATAAGTTTCTGAGTGATGCTTTTTAGCATACTAGGTGCTACATGGTGTTTTCACGGTGCTAAAGAATCAAGTACAAAATCATATACAATTTATCAGTATTATCTATTTACTCACAATATAATTATTCATTTATTCATTCACTGAGCAAATATTTATTGAGTACCTACATTTGAGGGGCACGGGAGGTCTTTACTATATATTAACAAACAAGGCTCCTGTTCTTATAGTACTTCTATTTTGATTGGGGGCCAGAATCGGCATGGATCAAGAGAGAAATAATAAATAAACAAATAAAATAACATAATAATTTTAGAGAGTGATAAGTTCATGAAGAAAATTTTAAAAATTAAAAACAGTTTACTGTAATAATGGGATGAGATTCTACAAGAGTGTCACTGAAGACATGAGTCATGAATACTGCGACTTTTGTCATTTCATTCACTGCTATCCCTCCAGCACCTAGAAAGGTCCCTGGTATATATTAGGAATTAATAAGTAATAGTTGAATGAGAACAGCAAGAGCAAAGATCCTAAATGCACAGTCATCCTGGAGTGTGTAAGGAAGAGACAGAAAGCCACAAGGGCCACAGTGTAATGAGTTAGGTATAACACAATGTGCCAACTCACAGAGGAAGTCAGGGGCCCAATCATGTGGGGCCTTGTGGGCCATGGTAAGAGATCTGGACTGTGGTAAGTGGTTCCAGACTCTTCTTTGAGTTTAATGGGATGCTAGTAGATGATTATAAGCAGGAGAATACCTTGATCTTACATTTGTTTTAAAAGGTCGCCAGCTGTTACCTGGAGGCCATATCATAGAAACGGAGGACAAAAGTGGGAGCAAGGAAGGAGAAGATGGTGACTGGGAAGAAGGCGGGGATCCTGGAAGTGAGAGAAGTGATCTGATTAGGGATCTATTTTGGTGGTAGAATTCATAGGGCACCCAGTATGGTGGGGAAAAACTGGGAGGATCTAGTTCATTTTCATCCCACTCTAATTAAAAAAAAAAAAAAGAAAAAAAGAACACTGAAATACCTTAGTCAAATACCTGTGTTTATTCATAATTCCCTCTTTTTCTCCTCTCCCACATTTTGCATTAGAAATTCTTCAAGTTTTACTTCTTAGTCCCATTATCACTACTTTCTTCTTTCTTTGTTGTTGATGTTCTCAGGAATCTGGTGCTCTCTTGAAATGATTACCGAATTTGTCTCTGGATCTCTCTATACTCTGAGCTTTACACATACATTTTCAACCTCTTGCTGAGCACTCCCCTGTGGATGTCTCATACCCAACCTGCCACAAACTCTTCATCTTCTCCCCACCGTGCTCCTTCTCCTGAATAATCATCCCTGTCATCCAGATAGAAACCTCAAAATAACCTGATCCTGCTCTTCACTCATCTCCCACATCCAACAGTTATCAAATATGCTGCTTCAGCTTCACCAAGTCTCCCAGATGGGCCACTGTCATCATGCCCTAGAACATATCCCTCATCCTCCTACTGCAGGGAAAGGCGGGGGCCTCCTGATGGACGGGGCTCCCTGCAGTGAGACCTCCTGATGGACGGGGCTCCCCGCAGTGTCTCCAACATCTCCACTCCACGTTCCACACTGCTGCATCTAAGGGCTCTAAAAGCCAAGTTCTGGCCACTTTTCTGCTTAAAAGTGTCCATCATCTCCTCACCTTCAGAATAAACCCTACATATTACAGCCAGAGAGTTAAGGTCTTATGGGATCAGATGTGCCTACCTTTCTCACCGCACCCTTCCTCCCCAGTATATTCATCCATGAAGTAGACTGTCCTGCCTCGTGAGATTCTGTGCTAGTTCCTGAAGAGGCCACCATGAGCTTTCCCAATTCCATTCTGTAGCATCTATACTCTCCCTCAGGGCGGGACGTCCTTCTGCCCTTCTGTCCCTGTCAGAGTTCTACTCATTCTACAGTGCCTTATATTAAGGCCCTTTCCCTCATAAAGCAGTCCCAAATACTCCAATTAGAACTTGCCATTCCTTCCTCCCAATCCCATAGTGACCTGTATTTCTAATTTTTGCCTGTTTTGTAGCCTTCACATTAAAGTTAACAAATATATCACCATAAACCCACACTCTCCAAAACTCCCAGAACTACAGTTCTGTATATGTTAGGCACTTGAAATGTTATTAAAAATACACGAGCATCCTATAATGTAGACATTTACTATAAACTAAATCGATTAATGGAATTAAGATGCCTCCAACTGGTGGACAAAGAGAATAAATTAGTAACTAATAAAATAATTACCATGGTGGATGATCCCATTTTCTAATAATGCTTGTCCTAAGTGTACACCTTCCTCAGGCCTGTGAATCTCTCCAATTTCCAACAGCCATGACACAAATTCACTGCAACAGAAATCCAGTGAAACAGTTAAATAGATCCCCCCACCCCAAGGAAGTCTATTTCTACCATGCTTTCATCAAGCAGCTTTGGAAGGAGTCTCAAAATATAAAGAAATATTTGCAGTGCATTTCAGCATGCATTTTTCACATAAGCAAAGCCCAAAATTATTTAAATTTTATTCTATTCTAGAAAACCCATGTCCATACATTCATGCTTACCTAAACCATATATAATAGCTATTTAACTTACTGAGACCTCTAATAAACACAAAGGGAAAATTTTAGAGTAGTTTTAACTATAAAGAGCATATAATAGATCCTAAAGATAGCTAACAGGCAAAATAGAAAACTAATGACTTAATATAAGAGATAGACTTTCTGGAATATGGCTTTCCAGGCACAGAAAACCAGTGTATTTAAAACTCCAAGAAAGCAAAACACAGAAAACCAGTGTGTTTGAAGTTCCAAGAAGGCAAACCAAAAAAACCCTGCCCCATGTGGCAGATGGAATTCTAAACATGTCCTCTTACCCCCCTTTCGAGAATCCCATCCTTTGGTTTTGTAATCAAATCCTAATCTAGGTAGTGCTATGAATGGATTTAAATATATATTTATTTATTTATTTGACAGAGAGAGAACAGCAGAGGGAGAGGGAGAAACAGGCTCTCCACTGAGCAGAGAGCCCGACGTGGGGCTCAATCCCAGGACTCTGGGATCATGACCTGAGCTGAAGGCAGACACCTAACCGACTCTAAATGGATTTTGTATATGTAACCAAAATCCCAAGTCAGCTGACCTTAAAATATGTCAATTATTCAAGGGGGCTTGAACCAGTCAGTTGAGCACTTTGAAGCAGAGAGTTTTCTCAGGCTGATGGCACAAGAGTAAGAGAAAAGTTAAAAGCACAAGAAAGATTCAGTGAGCCATTGTTGCCTTCGAAGACAGAGGGGCCATGTAGCAAGGAATGCAGGAAGCTTCTAACTGAGAGTGGTCCTGGCCAACAGCCAGCACAAAATAGGACTTACTCTTACAGTCACAGAGGACTGAATTCTGTCAACAACCTGAATGTGCTTGCAAGTGGATTTTTCCTCAGAGCCTTAAGATAAGGGCCCAGCCGCAGTTCAGCCCTTGATTTTGGCCTTGATTTTGGCCTTGTGAGACCCTAAGCGACCGCCCAGTATTGCTCACCTCGACCTCTTTCTGACCTATTGAATTATGAGCTAATGAATGGGTGTTGTTTCAGGGCACAAGAACGTTGTTATTTATTTTGCAGCAATATAAAATTAATACACACCAAAAGTTCTACTATATTGTTTTCAAATTCTGAAGTTATTTAGTGGGGCACACGGGTGGCTCAGTCGGTTAAGTTGTTTTCGGCTCAGGACATCTATCTCGGGGTCCTGGGATCAGTCATGCCTCCAGCTCCCTGCTCAGCAGGGAGCCTGCTTCTCCCTCTGCCCCTGCCCCTTCCCATGCTTGGGTTCTCTCGCTCTCTCTCCCTCAAATAAATAAAGCCTTTAAAAATAAATAAGTAAAGTTATTTAGTAAATTCATTCTTGTGTTTAAAGTGTCACCTGGGGGGCGCCTGGGTGGCTCAGTCGGTTAAGCATCTGCCTTCGGCTCAGGTCATGATCCCAGGGTCCTGGGATCGAGCCCCAAGTCCGAGTCTGAGTCCGGCTCCCTATTCAGCGGGGAGTCTGCTTCTCCCTTTGACCCTCCCCCCTGTCGTGCTCTCGCTCTCTCTCTCTGACTCTCTCTCTCTCTCAAATAAATAAATAAAATCTTAAAAAAAAATCAACTTTTAATAAATATAAAGCTTTTAACTCCTAGGTATGTATCTGACGATTAGAAATAATGTATAGGAACAGCCAGCACAGGGCCAGGCTTAAGGCGGCCACTCTTCCCTTTGGTCCTGCAAGCTTCACCCAGCAGGGGCTCCCACATGCAGCTGTCCGCAGAACCCAGAGGACACACAGTGGATCTCTGCTAAAAGCCCAGGCAACCTTTCTGCGTGTTGCTCTGTGCCAGATCCACTGCATGACCCTCTTTTTCAGACTCCTCACTGATAGTCCTCCATGCTGAGCCCGGCTGTCAAAGTGCTGGATTAATTTCGGGTTTAGACTGTGTGTCTTGCGTTCTCTAGTTCTCGGACTTGTAGGCCCCGTAGCTGCATCCTTGCTGGACTTCGTCCCCTCTCGGCAAACCCGCCTGCCTGCCAGCCCTGCCCGACCCCAGCGTCCGCTTTGCCCTTGGAACATGGTACATCAGAAATTGTTGACGTCAGGGATGGATGGATAGATGTCTTAAGCTTTCCATATTTCTGGCTCTAGGTCCATTCCTTCATCCCACTATGGTCCAGGAAATGTTGACAGGAAAGAGATATTCAAAAATGACCAAGGGATATTTTTTTTTTAAAGAAAAACAAATCACTGAAGGAAGGGTAGCTAACACATGACATAGTGAAAATCTGAAAGAAATCCATGCACCCAGACTATTGACCTTACCTTCCAAGGAAGCATTTAGGGAATGTGGTCAGTTTTCTTTTTCTGTCTTTGATCAGATTCCCTTGTTTGCACATCATCTTATAGAGTTTCTCACCCTGTTCGGAGATCATTACCCAGGTGTCTTGCTCCATTCCTAACTTTAAACCTATTGAAAAGGAAACAAAGGACAGGTAACTGAAAAAGTCTCCTCACTCACTCCTGCCTGAATAAAACCAACATTTATTGCATGTCAACCCTGGGCAGGGGGTTGCAGATACAGAGCTCTGTACCACAGGACCCTGGTCTTCAAGAAGCTCAGGGGATCCCAGGGAGACAGTCAGGACAGGATCCCCAGGGCTGTGTGGCACCTTTGGTTTGGCCAGTGAAGGAAGAACAGCTGCAGCTCAGGCTCCAGGCACCCCTTCTGCAGCATTCGATCAGCACAACTGGACAGGTGGCCCTGAAAACAGCCTTTCGGCAGAAGCTGTGACATAAGAAAGGCATATTCAGAGGATCTTACCTCTGAGAAGTATTCAGAAAGGTTTCACAGAAGACCAATGTTTAAACGCAGAGGGATGAACAGTATTTCCAGAGAGAGAGAAAGTGTTCACAAGAGCTACCTGAGGCGAAGCACCACAGGGGGCACACAGCCCCGGGCTCGAGGTGAGGACAGGGGCCACACTGGTGAGTAAGGGAGGGGCCTTGCTCAACTGCAGGTTCCATGTCCTTCATCCCTGAGGTATCAGGGAAACATATAAGGGTTTGCACCAGAGGGAGGGGAAAAGCAGGGCAGGACAGGAAAGAAAGTTTTGTTGCTTTGGAAACAAAGCTCAGACAACAGTATAGGAACAAACTGAAGGGGGCAGGCTTTAAAAAAGGGGAGATCATTAGAAGGAAACCTCAAAAATTCAGGTAAGGTCAAGCCCCTGCAGACAATAGTAGGGGCCATGGGGCAGAGAATGAAGCTGAGAAATATCTAGGAAGTGGTATTGATAGGATACAGCAAAGGGTTAAATGTAGGCATTATGGAAAAAGAGAGATCAGGATGCCTTCCAAGCTTTTGAGGAAAGCCGAACTGGGGAATAGGGGGGAAGAAGCATATTTGGAAAAGAGTTTCAGGTAAGGAGGAGTCCAGTACCATGCAGGGTGACTCTGGACATTCAGGTAGAGCCTAAGAGTCAGCGGAACGCATGCACATGAAGCTCAGGAGACAGGACAAGGCAGGACACAAAGATGGAGAAAGTGGCAGTGCAGACATGGACGTGAAGCTGGTAGGAATCAGTAACCCAGGCAAGGATGTATCTTAGAGGGGACCAGTGTCAAAGCTGAAACCCGAGGAATACCCACAATCAGCAGATGGAACTGACGAACTGTTGCAGAAGAAATACTTGAATTAGGGTGCCTGGGTGGCTCAGTTGGTTAAGCATCTGCCTTCGACTCAGGTCATGATCTCATGGTCCTGGGATTGAGCCCTGCATCAGGCTCCTTGTTCAGCAGGGAGTCTGCTTCTCCCCCTGCCCCTCCCCATGTGCACGCGCTCTTTCTCTCTCTCTCTCTCTCTCGCAAAAATAAATAAATAAAATCTTTTAAAAAATACTTGAATTATTTTTAGTCTTCTAGCTACAAAATTTTTTATTAAAATTTTTATTTTTTACAATGGAGGAGCAATTACCATTTGTCAGTAGTAGAGAATAATCCATTAAGAATAGAGCCTGTTAACATAAACAAATTTATAGAATGTGCCTGTTTGCTTCTTTGCTTTCTTTCTCTTTCCCTTCCTCCTTTCCTTCCTTCCTTTCCTTCCTTCCTTCCTCCCTCCCTCCCTCCCTCCCTCCCTTCCTTCCTTCCTTCCTTCCTTCCTTCCTTCCTTCCATCCTTCCTTCCTTCCGTCCGTCCTTCTTCACTTTACGTTTATCTATATGCACAGCCATTCTGGAAAAAAATAAATAAATAAAGCTTCAACTTGACGAAACATTTATTTTACCTTTTAAATGATTTGCTATGCTATTTGAATTGATTGCTAGATTCAACAAAACTTAAAGAATCAGCTATGTATTCATAATCTTTGTTTTAAATTTTTCTAACTGGCTCTCCATCCAAGATCAATCAAAGGAGTTAGTATTTGAAAATGCTTTGGAAATTCTCAAACAAATGTGTACTATGAATATTTTAATAGAACTAGGAGCTTTGTATGTTCTTCAAGGGAAAATTTCTGAAGATGGAAGAAAGGGTTCTTTGTGTTCTGAAATTTCATCAGCAATGAGATATTTTGCTCCTAAGTCTCTGAGGAAAAGGAATGAACACTGTCTTGTTTCTTATCAATTATTTGGTAAAGAAATTAGTAGTAACACAAGCATTTCTATTTCCTACTTGAATTACAGAAATGTGCTTAACTGCAGATAAACTTGACACAACTGAGTATTGCCAGATCAAATACCTTTTGCAAATCTTGCTAAAAACATGAAGCAATTTTGAGCCAGGCCTCCTCATATGAACAAACTCCTTATTGGGTTGCATTATATTCAATGGCATTGTAACAATTTTCAAATGTTAATGTATAACCAGAGTGCCTTATTCTATAATTAGGATACTAACATATTTGGTCTAGAAATTTTCAGTGTACTGTTAAAGATATAACTGCTGAAGGCCCTGCATTATACTATTGAAGTTTGTCTCTTACAGGAAAACCCCATAATGATGTTTTAGAAATGGTAAGAATAAGGTGCAAAGAAAATTGAACACATTTTAAAGCAAATGAAACTATTTGCTGTAGACTGAACGTTTGCATGCCTCCCGAATTCATATGTTGAAACCTAACACCCAATGTGATGGTATTAGGAGGTAAGGTGTTGGGGAAGTGATTAGGTCATGAGGGTAGAGTCTTCATGAATGGGATTAATGGCCTTATAAATGAGACACAGAGAGATCTCCTGCCCCTCTGCTACGTGAGAACACAGTGAGAAAATGGCCATCTATGAACTGGAAAACTGCTCTCACCAGATACTGAATCTGGGGCTCCCAGCCTCCAGAACTGTGAGCTACAAATTTCTGTTGTTTATAAGCCACCCAGTCTGTGGTATTTTGTTATAGCGCCTCAACAGACTAAGATACTATTTAAAAGACACTGCTTGCCACAATATATCATTTTACTAATTATACAATGTTTTTCTTTTCTTTTAGCAATAATATTAGAAGTATTCAAAATGTATTTTAGGGGTGCCTGGGTGGCTCAGTCGGTTAAGCATCTGCCTTTGGCTCAGGTCATGATCTCAGGATCCTGGGATTGAGTCCCACATCAGGCTCCCTGCTCAGTGGGGAGTCTTGCTTCTACCTCTCCCTCTGCCTGCCACTCCCTCTGATTGTGCTCTGTCAAATAAATAAATAAAATCTTTTTTTTTTTTTAAAAAAAAAGCATTTTAGCATGAGTCTTACATCACATGGGAAATCTAAGTGAATATCATATGCCTTTTTACTTTCTCATAACTTCTGCCCATTATCTGCTTTCTTGCTAAGTTGTAATCTTCACAAAGTATAATAGTGCTCAATTCATACACCCACCTTTTCGCCGTTCTCTTTCTTTCAAAATAGCTTCAAACCATTCATGTTTCTCCTCAGGTGTTTTTGCCATACACACAAACCATTTATTTTTCGCTGTGTTATGTATCTTCCATCCATTGACAACAATGTGTCCACTGCTATGGAAGTCAGCTGGAAATTAATGGGTAAAGGTGAACAACAAATATAATATCAATACAATCATTCAATTCTCAACAGTTCCAAGATCATTGAATTACTCAAAAGTATCTTTGCTTTATATGTGTGAATGAAGAACATAAAAACAAAAAAATTAAGTGTTTATATATTAAATGCCGTCAGTACTCAGGAATAGAACATTTCTAACTCATAACATTAGTATATTACATGAAACTGAACATCTGAACTAATATTCCTTTCCTCTATGTCCAAAAATATTGTGAAAGTTCCTAAAGTAATAAAAAAAGAACTTTTAAAAGATTTTCATCTCAATAATCGAATATCCAAGGTGTCAAATTCATTTTGTCTTTTTAATATTCCTTTGAAATATTATTCTAGGTTTCAAAAGCAAACTATACCGCCACAGAACAATTCTCAGCTGTTTAATGAACTGCACAATAAGAATCAGAACAAATGAATGGAACATACCAAGAGTACATTTACCTAATCTTCAATAAATGGAAAGGTTCAAATGCCTTATCATTATCATTGCTCATGGTTGAAAAATACACACTCTTTAAAATTACCACATCAGTCCATATAACTGGCTTGAATAAAAACAAAAAAATTTTTTGAGTCTGAATTCACATTGTCTTTTTCTACGTCTCATCGTAATTTTGGCTACATTGTCATGCTGGATTTGAAAATGCCAACAGAAAACCCTCTATGGCAGTTTTCTGCCTAATAGCAGGTAGAGAATAGTGATGTTACTTGTATCCAGCCTTTACTGGCATGACAGTCTGCAAAGCAAAGATTCAAAATGAAAAAACATATGACAAAGGCCTGAGTCAGCACCTGCACCAATTTAAAGTGACACTTTTAATTCATCTCCCGGAGAGACACTAAACAGCGATGGTGGGTAGCCAGGAGGTGAGCCACAAAATGTTAAAGGTGGTTTAGAGAAATGACTTCGTGGCACTGTACTATTTTTTATTTCTTTATTTTTTCTCAAATGGCTTATTTTATTTGGTGAGTTCTGGCAGGCATGGTTGGCACTCATTCTCCCCAAATCTTGTCCCCATTGTCTTTTTAGCTCCAAAATCGCCATACAGTATATGTGACCAGATTAACTATTCCAAAAATGCATTTTCAAATGATTCCATATAGTTGAGGGTCTTTAAAAATTCCAAGTTATATATGAGCCAGGATAGACTTATATTAGATCTTAGTCTATAATATATATATACATACATATATGTGTGTGTCTCTCTCTCTCTATATATATGCCATAATCCCATTAATAATAACAATTCTGATAAAGTAGTGATTCAAACTAGCAGATTTCTGCCATCAGGAAATAACAGTCTGTTTTTAAAAGGAATTTTTGTACTTTCCTTCTTACCCTTACATATTTAATTCATATTCATATCCTATACAAAGTAGCAGATCCTAGTAATACATGTCAGATAGATATCAATGACATTAGTAAGAAAGTAAAAATTATTAGTTAATAATTATACCATAATGCCTTGTTACCTCCTACAAAAATCACCAACTGAGAAATAATGATAAATTGGTAGGGAAAAAAGATCAAATTGTACATGTCTACACACCCTCCTCCTCAACTGTGTCACCTTACAGGGTCAGTATCACAAACAAGCATAATCTTTTCAGACTCTCCCCTCTTCCACAATCAGACCTAGATTAGCTAAGTGAACCCAGCACTGCAGCTTAAAAGACCCCACATTCCCACTAGTGTTATTCCCCTTTTAATCATATTCCAGGTAAAGAAAATCACAAGAACCACACGCAATGTACAGTAATTAAATATTGGACTTACTTTAAAATGAACATAATGTATTCTTCCCATAGAACACTGAGGAACACAAGTTCATATGCTAGGCTGATGCTCCTGACCCTGCACATCATATGCCCGGGGCCAGACAGCCCTGTAACCTGGGTCTTCCTTCCTTCCCTCCCTGGATTATTTGAGCCTGGCATTGCTCTCTCCACACCCTGCTGACTCTTCCTTCAACATTTTTCATCAGGCCATTTCTTACTTCAAAAGCCTTTGGTAGCTCACCACTGAATCAAGTGAAAACATGAAAGCTTGCTTTCGTGCTTCTTCTTAAATTGACCCCCCCCCCCACTGTGTTCTTCTGTGGCCCTGCCACTTTTTGCAGCTTTCCTCCTTGTCCTGTGACTTACCCGTTCTCCAGGCTGACGCTCACTCTCAAGCTACCCAGCTCTGCTCTCTGCCTCAGCAACTCTTTCTTCTCCTTAAAGTGTACCCAGATCTTTTGCGAAGGCTTGCTTAACCATTACAACCTGGGCATTCAAACTTCCCTTGGAAAATGTATGATTAAACTCAGAACCAGACAAGTCAGCATGTGATCGCACATGGCCATTGTTTCATGAACAGAAAGCAAGATTATTAACTGACTGTAAAATCTGCCAAGTCAAATAAAAGGTTAATTGCTGTACCAATACAATACTTTGAAAGAACAGCTTATGTCACCTAATAATTTAAAATGAAAGGATAGGGGCGCCTGGGTGGCTCAGTTTGTTAGATGTCTGCCTTCGGCTCAGGTCATGATCCCGGAGTCCAGGGATCGAGCCCCGCATCAGGCTCCCTGCCTAGCGGGGAGTCTGCTTCTCCTTCTGCCCTTCGCCCTGCTCGTGCTCTCTCTCTCGCTCTCTCAAATAAATAGATAAAATCTTTTAAAATAAATAAATAAATAAATAAATAAAATGAAAGGATAATATTCCTTTTTTTTTTTTTGAAAGATTTTCTTTATTTGTCAGAGAGAGAGAGAGAGCACAAGCAGGGGGAGCCGCAGGCAAGGGAGAAGCAGGCTTCCCACGGAGCAAGGAGCCCAATGCAGGACTTGATCCCAGGACCCTGGGATCATGACCTGAGCTGAAGGCAGATGCTTAATTGACTGAGCCACTCAGGTGCCCAATAATGTTCCTTTTTAAAGTTTATGTGCTAGCTACTTTCTATCACTAATTTTAAAAATCATAATTTTAAACATATATACAAACATGTATGTGTATATATAAAACAGGACTCAAAAAGTAGTATAAATATCACAGTGATATCAGTTACCAAATTACCAATGTTCTACCAAATAAGCAACTGATTCTCATTTATTTTGAAATGAGAATTAGTGATATATAAATGGCTTCATAATTTCAATCACAGCACATTTTTCAATAACTTCATTCTAAAAAATAAGTTTGAATTCAACTTATTTATTAAGAACAGCCACATAAAGATCATGGAAGGGGCACATGGGTGGCTCAATCAGTTAAGCATCTGCCTTCATGGGGCACCTGGGTGGCTCAGTTGGTTAAGCGGCTGCCTTCAGCTCAGGTCATGATCCCAGGGTCCTGGGATTGAGCCCCGCATCGGGCTCCCAGCTCTGCGGGAAGCCTGCTTCTCCCTCTCCCACTCCCCGTGCTTGTGTTCCCTCTCTCTCTGGGTCTCTCTCTGTCAAATAAATAAATAAAATCTTGAAAAAAAAAAAAAGCATCTGCCTTCAGCTTAGTTCATATCAGCTCAGGTCATGATCCCAGGGTCCTGGAATCAAGCTCATGAGCCCATGTCAGGCTCCCTGCTCAGTAGGGTGTCTGCTTCTCCCTCTGCCCCTCGCCCCCGTTCTCTCTCTCTCTCTCAAATAAATGAAATCTTTAAAAAAACAAAATCATGGAAAAGCCCAATAGTGCTTTTCCTTAGTAGAAATTTAAAAATATTTTTTAATGAAAGAATAATTTATTAATGCCAAATGTAGGAATTTGCAAGTTTCAATGTATCTAAAATATAATTCTACAGAAAGTGTTAAAAAGGAATGGAATTAAAATTGTCATTCATTAAGTGTAGAATATCCAAATTCAACAGTCTCTAGGCACTGATGTCTTTTCCGAAAAGAGAAAAATCCAAGGGGCAGCCCTGAACAACTTACTAATTACTTTGAAGCTATACAGTTTACAAATTCCTCACTCTTAATTCAGCATAGTTTTACATAATGAGATGAGGTTTTTCTAAAACTGATACTACTATAACTCTCAGTGGAAATGCTGGTATCTTTTCAATAGTGTGAGTTTAATGAGATGGAAGCTAGCCAAGTACTCAGGCTAGGAAACAGAAGAAACTGCCAGAAAATATTATTCAAAACATCAAGAAACTGATGTCTAAACAATGTGTTTAACCCTTATTCTGGTGATCAACAGTGTGCATGCACAAATTTCTAAGAGAAATTTTAAAAATTATAATTTACTCACATTATGAATACTTAATGCTGAAAAAATTACTTTTTGGAATAAATCTTTGATCTTATCAAATAACAGAAGAAAATTTTCTGGCATCCAAAATTTCATTTGACATTATTTATGGCAAAAAAAGTTTTTTAAAAAAGGTTCTAACTGATTTTTCCTTTTAAAACTAGAAGTAGCTTCCTTAACCTTTTTGAAATTCCCAATAACATATTGAAAATTTAAGTGTATCAGGAAGGAACTAATATATGCCTGGTAGTCTTTTCAACATTGTAAAGTTATGCTACTTTTTAATTAAGAATGTATTCAATTCAGCTTATACAACAGTACTATGGTTGTTAAGGTAACTATGGTTTATCTATTTTGTTGACTATTAAGTAACAATAAATACATGTTATGTGGTGATAAGACATGAAGATAAAGATGACTATAATTCAGAAAATGATTCTATTTAATTGAAAAGAGGATATAAAACTATAGAGGGCGCCTGGGTGGCTCAGTTGGTTAAGCGACTGCCTTCGGCTCAGGTCATGATCCTGGAGTCCCTGGATTGAGTCCCACATCGGGCTCCCTGCTCGGCGGGGAGTCTGCTTCTCCCTCTGACCCTCCCCCCTCTCATGTGCTCTCTCTCATTCTCTCTCTCTCAAATAAATAAATAAAATCTTAAAAAAAAAAAATTAAAAAAATTTTAAAAAACCCAAAACTATAGAGTTCATGTTTTTAAGCATTTTTTAAAAATCTGTGCATAAAAAAAATTAAAGGAATATTTTAAAATTCTCATTTATTTCTCTTTAGATGATGAAATTATCTAGTATTTTCAACTTATTTCTGTTATTTCCAAATTTTCTCTAATTAGCAAAATTTAATTTAAAAAAAACCCAATATGTTTAATATCTTTAAATGGTTTAAAATATTTATATTGAAAATGACAGCTGAAATCTTTCTTTAAAAAAAATCTATTTACTCTAAAGAACACCTTAAAGAATAAATAAATTTCCAACTTACTTATTTTAAATTTGACCATTGTATTGAAATTTGTGGTTTGTGTAACACTGAACTGCAGATCACATTTACTAAAGGTCACCATTTTGCCCTCTGTCCAACTACACAAATAAACTAGTTCTTAAGAAAGAATACAATACAAAAATAAACTAGTTCTTAAGAGAGAATATAAATGATCTGTTGTTACCTTCTGAATGAATTTCTAAGCATATACTATGAAAATTACCAAGAAAGTTAATGGCAGAAAGTTCAACAGCTTTCCTATTTAGGTCTTAAGCTGGATACTTTTTATGCATTATGATCAAACTAATATCTCAGAAAGAATCTTCAAAGAAGACTTAAATTAGAATTAGACAAAATGAGAGATGGATCTAGAGAATGGTGGAATAGAAATTTGGCCACAAACTCAATGGCTACCACCTTCCTTGAACATAAGCAGTAATGGATAACATGGATATATTAAAATAAATACACAAATTTTTACATTTCTGCATGTCATATCATTATTGCATCAATTTTTTGTATTCTGAGATATAAATGATATAATCCAACTCATTAAACATTATAAGTAAAAGTATAATCAGGTTTATTTTTCAAAAAGATTTTAGATAGTTACACACTGGCTAAAAGCTTAGTCTCATTCCAAATGCAATTATTTCTTCTGCAAGTTTTGAGCTAAATCAATACAATCAGTGTCTGATGGAGTCCTTAGAAAAGAAAAGCATTTTACTTATACCTAGAGTATGCAAAAATACCTAATATTTTTATAATATATTCAAGTAGATGGGGGGACATTTAAACTTTTCATTAAAAGTTCTAAGCACTCTTAAAAATATATCTTGGTTAATTAATTTGTATTATTTACCCACAACATGGTATAGTCATTGTTTGGTTTTGGTTTTGGCAACGAGCAGATGAGCCTGACAGTATTTACCATCCCTCATGTAACTCATCCAGGGTCCAAGTGTGGGAAGGACTTGACATCCGGACATTGGTCAGCTCTGCTGAGATCTATCAACATCAGAGCTCCCATTCATAGAGTTTAAAGTAAGAACACTTGGGGCACCTGGGTGGCTCAGTCATTAAGCGTCTGCCTTCAGCTAAGGTCATGATCCTGGGATCAAGCCCCGCATCTAGCCCCACATTGGGCTCCCTGCTCATTGGGAAGCCTGCTTCTCCCCCTCCCACTCCCCCTGCTTGTGTTCCCTCTCTCACTGTGTCTCTCTCTGTCAAATAAATAAATAAAATCTTTAAAAAAAAAAACAGTAAGAACACTTAAAACCTGAGCTCATCAAAAAGAAATGGAGATTTTGTGATGGAAATGACCAAGAAAACAAAAAAGGAGAAAGTTGGTGTAGCACCCAGATTGTTTCTTAGAAGAAACAAACAACCAAAGTTAATCTCTATATACTGATGCCTTATCTCTTCACAGCTCTCCAGTTGGTCCCTATAGATTTAAAACCCATATGGAACCTCTGCTCCCTATTTCTCAAGGCATGGCCATGGTCACCAAGGAAACCTCACTCCAGCCCCAGCTTCATATTAAACATCTGGGTTAACTTGGACGAGTTAGTTCTTCAATGTGGCTTCATTTCCATCATCTGAAATGTTAAGAGGGTATATTAGTTGATCTTCAAGATCCTATTCATCTTCAGAAATTCTATTTTTGAGTTTCCAAGTCCTGGCTGAGGATGTACGCTTATCCTAAAGACCTAGTAGTCACACTTACTAGAATACTAAATTTTCTTTGCAGGAAGCAAAAGGAAGGTAGCCAGCTGCAGCCTAAAATTTCTTTAAGTGACCTTGTAGCAAGTATTTGTAGCCAAATTCCTGCAACATGCTGTGTATATATGTTAAAGGAAGAAATAAGGCCTTAACTGGATACTACAAAGTAAAATTAATTCCTTCATCATATTTCAATGAAACCTGAGCCTTGGAAGTTTGTGCCAAGAGGTGTCATCAGACAATTTATGACTAAATATTCTGAAATGTCCTGTCTTCCCCACTAATTCATATCTACCAGGGTCTGAAGACTTGTTTCCCTAACATCCCTATCCCCCAGGTACTGAGGTCCTGAAGGCTACAATCTTACCAGCACTAAAAGAACATTTTCATGGGATTGAATCCAAAGGCCATTTGCTCCATCACCCAACATAGGCTCTCACTGCCCTACATCTATGCTGAAGATGGTATTCTTTTTTTTTTTTTTTAAGATTTTTATTTATTTGACAGAGAGAGACACAGCAAGAGAGGGAACACAAGCCCCGATATGGGGCTTGATCCCAGGACCCTGGGATCATGACCTGAGCCGAAGGTAGACGCTTAATGACTGAGCCACCTGGCGCCCCTGTAGACGGTATTCTATGCCCATGCCTCCAATGGCCCCGGGCTCTTAGATTTCCTTATCTAGTGCCCCAGTTTCCCAAAATGTAGGAATCATTGTCAAATTCATCAAAATTTACCAAAATTCACTTAGATTACCCGTGCAAATGGTACAAATGGGGACGACCACACCATCAGGGGGAGAGGGAAGGAAATGAGACACAGGAGCTGTGTGCCCATGAAAAGGCATAAAAAGGGGAGAAAACAAAGAGAAGGCTAAAGCAACAGGGGACAGGTGGTTCCAGCAGGGGGAGACAGGGCCAAGAAGGAACAAAGTGGAGGTTTGAGTGTGCCTTCCTCGGCCTTCCTTCCACCCACCTCAAGTACAACATGGGCTTTTGGATATTCTCTTGAGCAGTCAGGTTACTGAAGCAAGATAGCCGTTCACATGTAGACAGACAACATTCCTAAATGTCACTAGAGTCCTCTCAGAGCATTAAAATGAATTAAAATACCACCTTATAAAAAATATTGTGCACATCCTGACATGGAAAAATAGCCTACTAAGTCCCACATGTTAGCATGTGAGTATTTGCGGACAGGGATTTTCAGCTGTGCCAGCAGTCAGACAGCTCCCACACCTACATCCCTCCTTTAGCCCATGTGGAACCTCGCCACAAGATGACTTGGTTCCCAGGAGAATACACCTGAGTTTTGCTCATTGCGCATCTTTTCCCCTTACCTGCAGCAATCATGCTTCACTATTTATGTTCTGGGCAATGTTTTAGAATGCTAACAATGGGATAGAGAAATGGTACACAGGTGAGCATCTGAAAATTTGTGCCCATGCAGATGGTAAACATTCTTCTCCCCTCTGGGACTAAGAGATGGCAACAAAGGTATGTGGTAGCAGGGAGCTGATCTGTGCCCCAAACCCATGTTTAAATGGGGTATTATAAAGGCATTTCTCTATATGGGAATTAAAGTCACTTAGCAACAATTAATATATTTTGTTTCATCTTGTCATTTCTCCTAGAAGCATATCTTTGAAATTCGAATTAAAATCATTGGGGGGGAAAATGTGATCCAATTTACTAATCATGCATATTATAGACTAGTATATCATCATATTACTTAATATTACATTTATTTTTTCAAATAGAAAATAACTTATTTAACCTCAAACATTTATTTAATGTTTGTGACTAATCATGATTTGATAAGCTTACTTGTCAAAGTCTGTACCTTCAAAGTTGCAGTGTGAAAATGCACTATCTTTAAGTAATAAAGTAAAATACACACAACACCCTTACTCTACAAGCAAATCGACAGCATGTTTATATGCATGGTGGCTGTAGAGCTAAAACAAATTTAGAGTTTTCCATATTCTACAGTGAACATACTATATGAAAAAGTATCATATATATACATATAAAACATAGTATAACTTGAAGAAAATAAATTAATTCCTTATTCTCTGTACTCATGCTGGTGATACCAGGAACTGTGAGTGTGTACATCACTCCTACTCAGCTATTTCTTTGTATCTCTGTGTTGAATGCTAGTGGGTTTCGGCCAAATATAATTTTCTACTTCCGATAGTCCTCATCTCTCTTATCTTGCCTTTCTCCTCCAACTGCTCTACCTAACAAAGTATTTCTAAGCTCTAATGCGCTGCAAATGAATTATTCAGGTGAGAAGTCTGTCTTATGAGGGAGTTTCCTATTGGTGCTTCATTTTAAAACTACAAATTACCTACCTGTGCCATCATCCACATTCTCCACTTCCATCACCTCTGTATTGATCCGGCCACGAAAAAGGTACCGATGTCCATCTGTAGATGCCTTGCTATTCTTCAACCGTCTTGTAATGGAATGAAATCACAAAAACTTTGTTACTAAACTTAATAAAAAACAGTGTTGAAGCAATATGATGTAAGCTATCCTCTGAAAAAACACAAAAGACACCAATGCAATCAATGATATTGTTAGGGTCTTGGTGTTTTATACTTGTGTCCTCCCATTCATAACAGCATTGGTTGCTTTACAAATGAGGCTTATGTACTAGCTTTTGTAAACAAATGGAAGCTTTGGACTAAGAACAACATACAGCTGGGTGGGTAAATATGTGCTTTTGCTCAATTTAGAACATAAAAGGTACCAAATCAAAGTCTGTTACACACTGAAAGTTATTTTAAAATTTCATTTGATTTCTTTCACTTTCATTTCTCATTTTTCAGTAACTAGCTGGTAATTTCCATTTTTTTCAAGCTTGGGTAAAATTCAGTTAGTACTTATGATTCCTCTGCAAAGAAACTGACTGTGCTGGAAATTCTTCAGTGGAGTGTTATCCAGCTGAAAATATTTTTCCTATATTGTTTCTATGATATGAGACCTATATACTTGTTGAATAAGTCTCTTAATACATGTATAATCTTTTATAAGGGTCTTATTTATTTTTAAAATAGTCTAAAACATTCCAAAACTTTGGTATAGTGTGTCTAATACTGGTCTTTAATCTTAAAAGGTATGTACAACAAAGTTAAAATATCCAGGTTTATAAATGAACATTTGTAATAATGAATTATGTGGTTAAGTGTGTTTATACTTGAATCACTGAACATACAGAAGAGATATTTTAGAAAGTTTTGTTAATTAAAGAGGAAAGATTCTAAGAAATGATTCAGGAGGATTCAAGAATACCTAGTCACTCAAAAGATTTCAATTAACTTAAACTATTCCGTTTGACTCATTGACAAAAGTCTTGCTAATAATTTAATATACTGAAATAATTATTCATTTACTGTGTTGTACAGACACATCTGGCAAAAGTGAAGATGTAAATGTTCACCAACTTCAATATCCCTCTCCTCCTCACCCCTGCAGTTAGGTATCAGCCCTAGATATCAGCCCTCCCTGCAGGGAGGGGTCACAAGGTGCTGTCCCAGTCCCTGAATTCCTTCCGTGAACGACAGGATATATTCCTGCCTTACCTGTCTAAAGCTTCATCAAAACTTAGTAGTCCTTCATCCCTACTAAAAGAAACTAATTAAATAGATTAGTTAACCTGATTTAGGGTTTCTCAGCCCAGGCCTTCACCATCTTGCACTCCGATGTTCATTATGAAAGTGACCTCTAAATGTCCTTTGCTAATAACCTTAAATAAATGCTACCAATTAGGGATTCAGGCCATATAGTACGCAAGGTTGGCATCATAGCCAGCCAAGGATAGAGAAGAATGCAGAGCACACTAATATGTAGGTAATTGCATATTCTCCCAGGTAGGACATAGTATTGTGGGTCTTGCAAAAGAGAATTTCTTGTAAGTTTATACATCATACTTCAATCATTTTTTTTAAGTTTAATATCCTTGATAATAGTTTTATTCACAGGCAAAGAATCATAGCATGGAATCTATCACTGGTCTTATTTTCTAAAGCATTAATTTTCTTTGTGATCTTGTCAGTTCTGAACAGGCTTTTATATTTCTCTTGACCTGTAGATAATAACACTCAATATGAAATTCCAGTAAGTGTCTGATCAATATTGTTAACACTTAGCTTAAAAAGAGAGACCTTTGGTCCCTTCAGAAGGTGGTTCTATTAAAGTATACCTACTGAAAAGCCTATGCTTTGAAAATAATTTTGCTCTATATTGTAATGTAGAATATTTGATATCCCAATTCTATGATTTCCCTCCCAATTATGTGTTTTAGTGGTCATCAGGATACATCTTGCAGGGATGTTCATAATAGCAGAAAAACTAAGACAAACAAACAAAAACCTAAACTCCACTGATAGGAGAGTGAATAATATTCAACCAATGGAATATTATACAAAGTTAAATGAATAAACTATTCCTATACATATGGATACACAGTTTACAAACTATATTGTATACAAAATATAAACTGCAGAAGACAAAATACATTATAATATTTGCAAAGCTCATTAACAGATAAACTAAGCCATATCATGTTTTATGTATTAAATATTACACAACACAGAGGAGGAGCAAGATGGCGGAGGAGTAGGAGACCTAAATTTTGTCTGCTCCCAGGAATTCAGCTAGATAGGTATCAAACCATTCTGAATACCTACGAACTCAAGAGGAGATCGAAGAAAAGAATAGCAGCAACTCTCTGAACAGAAAAGCGACAACTTTCTGGAAGGTAAGACGGGCGGAGAAGTGAATCCAAGGTGATATTTGGGAAGATAGACAGCGAGGGGGGGAGCCTCGGTCAGCCACTACCGGCAAGTGATAGAGCAGCAGAGCACAAAATTGGAACTTGTAGAAGTCTGCTCCGCTGAGGGACATCACTCCAGTGGCTAAGCAGGGGGTGGAACGCTCGTGGGGACAGTGTGGTCTCAGGACCCTCGGGGTCACAGAAGGACTGGGGGTGTATGAGTGCAGCAGAGCTCCCAGGTATCGGAGCGGGGAAGCCAGCTGCAGAGACGGAGCCAAGGAGTGAGCTCTCAGCTCGGGGTTGCCATAAACCGTGATCCGTGGCACAGTGGGGCCACTGCTCTTCCAGCAGGGACCCAACAAGTGGCAGATCCGGGGAGACTCCCCTTCCTCCCCTGGGAGGAGCAGCATGGGAGCGCACCGCAGGGATCTGCTGGGTTTGGAGACTCCACACGGGGTCATGAGCCAGAGACAGAAATGCTTGGTTACAGGCCGGTGAGCACAGAGGGCGGCTGGAGACCGGGGAGACAGGAATGATTGACTGCTTTAATCTGGGGGCTCACTGAGGAGTGGAGCCCCGAGTTCTCGCTTCCTCCAGGACGGAGATTGGGAGGCCGCCATTTTCACTCTCCTCCTCCAAAGCTGTACGGAAAGCTTGCAGGGAGCTCACGAGAGCAAACCTGAGCAGATTGCTTAGCCGGGCCCCCTGCAAGGGCGAGGCAATTCCGCCTCTGGCAAAGACATTTGAGAACCACTGCAACAGGTCCCTCCCCCGGAAGATCAGCAAGAATATCCAGCCAAGACCAAGTTTACCGATCAATGAGAACGGCAGAACTTCAGCACCCAGGGAATACAACACAGAGAATTCGTGGCTTTTTTTCCCATGATTCTTTAGTCTTTCAAAGTTAATTTTTTAAATTTTCTTTATTTTTTCCTTTTCTATTTTTTTAATTCTTTTTCCCTTTGAACCAACATATCTTATCAATCCCTTTTTTAAAAATCTTTTTTATTTTTCATTTTTAGAGTCATATTCTATCCCTTCATTGTAGTTAACCTTATTTTTTTGAATAAGTTGTTCTCTCTTTAAAATTTTGGGATACAGTTTCTTCTAAAAGACCAAAATATACCCTAAATCTCTAGTGTATGGCTTTGTTCTAGTATCCTGCCTGATCAAATTCTTTCCCCTCCTTTTTTTTGGTTCCTTTTTAAATTTCTCCTCTTTCTTTTTTTAACCAACTTCTTATCGATTCCTTTTATAAAATATTTTATAATTTTCATCTTTAAACGCATATTCCATTCCCTCATCATATTTACCCTTATTTTTGTACATATATAAGTTTCTCTTTCTTTAAAATTTTGGGAGGCAGTTTCTTCTAACAGACCAAAATACACCCAAAATCTAGTGTGTGACACTGATCTATTCATCAGCCTGATCATATTTGCTCATATTCTTTTTTTTTTTTTCTTTTCCTTCTTTCCCTTTCTTTTCCCCCTGGTTTAGAGTCTCTTCTGATTTGTTTAGTGTATATTTTTCTGGGATCAAAGTTACCCTGTTAGCATTTTGTTGTCTCATTCATCTATTCTCCTCTGGACAAAACAACAAGACAGAAAAACTCACCTCAAAAAAAAGAACAAGAGGCAGTACCAAATGCCAGGGACCTAATCAAAACAGACATTAGTAAGATGTCGGAACTAGAGTTCAGAATGACGATTATAAACATACTACGTGGGGTGGAAAAAAGCATGGAAGATACTAGAGAATCCCTTTCTGGAGAAATAAAAGAACTAAAATCTAACCAAGTCAAAATCAAAAAGGCTATTAATGAGGTGCAATCAAAAATGGAGGCTCTAACTGCCAGGATAAATGAGGCAGAAGAGAGAATTAGCAAAATAGAAGACCAAATGATGGAGAATAAAGAAGCTGAGAAAAAGAGAGATAAACAATTACTGGATCATGAGGGCAAAATTCGAGAGATAAGTGATACCATAAGATGAAACAATATTAGAATAATTGGGATCCCAAAAGAAAAAGAGAGAGAGGGGCAGAAGGTATATTGGAGCAAATTATAGCAGAAAACTTCCCTAATTTGGGGAAGGAAACAGGCATCAAAATCCAGGAGACACAGAGAAACTCCTCAAAATCAATAAAAATAGGTCAATACCCTGACATCTAATAGTAAAACTTATGAGTCTCAGACACAAAGAGAAAATCCTGAAAGCAGCTCGGGACAAGAGGTCTGTAACCTACAATGGTAGAAACATCAGATTGGCAACAGACCTATCCACAGAGACCTAGCAGGCCAGAAAGGACTGGCATGATATATTCAGAGCACTAAATGAGAAAAATATGCAGCCAAGAATACTATATCCAGCTAGGCTGTCACTGAAAATAGAAGGACAGATAAAAAGCTTCCAGGACAAACAAAAACTAAAGGAATTTGCAAACACAAAACCAGCCCTACAAGAAATATTGAAAGGGGTCCTCTTAGCCTAAAAGTAACATAGACCATAAAGGAACACAGATAATATACAGTAACAGTCACCTAACAGGCAATAAAATGGCACTAAATTCTTATCTTTCAGTAGTTACTCTGAATGTAAATGGGCTCAATGCCCCAATCAAAAGACACAGAGTATCAGATTGGATAGAAAAACAAGATCCATGGATATGCTGTCTGCAAGAGACTCATTTTAGACCCAAAGACACCTCCAGATTGAAAGTGGGAAGGTGGAAAACCATTTACCATGCTAATGGACATCAAAAGAAAGCTGGGGTGGCAATCCTTTATCAAACAAATTAGATTTCAAACGAAAGACTATAATAAGAGATGAGGAAGGACACTATATCATACTTAGAGGGTCTATCCAACAAGAAGATCTAACAATTGTAAATATCTATGCCCCTAACATGGGAGCAGCCAATTATATAAGCCAATTAATAAAAAAATCAAAGAAACACATCGACAACAATACGATAATAGTAGGGGACTTTAACATCACCCTCACTGAAATGGACAGATCATCTAAGTAAAAGATCAACAAGCAAATAAAGGCTTTAAATAACACACTGAACCAGACGGACTTCACAGATATATTCAGAACATTCCATCCCAAAGCAACAGAATACACATTCTTCTCTAGTGCTCAGTGACATTTTCCAGAACAGATCACATCCTAGGTCACAAGTCAGGTCTCAACTGGTACCAAAAGACTGGGATCATTCCCTGCATATTTTCAGACCACAATGCTTTGAAACTAGAACTCAATCACAAGAGAAAAGTTGGAAAGAACTCAAATACATGGAGGCGAAAGAGCATTCTACTGAAGAATGAATGGGTCAAGAGGAATTTAAAGAAGAATTTAAAAAATTCATGAAAACAAATGAAATGAAAACACAACTGTTCAAAATCTTTGGGATGCAGCAAAGGTGGTCCTAAGAGGAAAGTATGTAGCAATATAAGCCTTTCTCAAGAAACAAGAAAGGTCTCAAATACACAATCTAACTCTACACCTAAAGGAGCTGGAGAAAAAACAGCAAATAAAGCCTAAACCCAGCAGGAGAAGAGAAATAATAAACATCAGAGCAGAAATCGGTGAAATAGAAACCAAAACAACAGTAGAACAGATCAATGAAACTAGGAGCTGGTTCTTTGAAAGAATTAATAAGATTGATAAACCCCTGGCCAGATTTATCAAAAAGAAAAGAGAAACTACCCAAATAAATAAAAGCATGAATGAAAGAGGAGATATCATGACCAACAGCAAAGAAATACAAACAATTATAAGAGCATATTATGAGCAACTATATGCCAGCAAATAGATAATCTGGAAGAAATGGATGCATTCCTAGAGATGTATAAACTACAAAAACTAAACCAGGAAGAAAAAAAAACCAGAACAGACCCATAACCACTAAGGAAATTGAAGCAGTAATAAAAAATCTCCCAACAAACAAGAGCCCAGGGCCAGATGGCTTCCCAGGGGAATTCTACCAAACATTTAAAAAAGAATTAATACCTATTCTTCTAAAACTGTTCAAAAAATAGAAATGGAAGGAAAACTTCCAAACTCTTTTTATGAGGTCACCATTACCTTGATCCCCAAACCAGACAAAGACCCCATCAAAAAGGAGAACTACAGACCAATATCCTTGATGAACATGGATGCAAAAATTCTCACCAAAATACTAGCCAATAGGATCCAACAGTACATTAAAAGGATTATTCACTACAACCAAGTGGGATTTATCCCTGGGCTGCAAGGTTGGTTCAACACCTGCAAATCAATCAATGTGATACAATACATTAATAAAAGACAGAACAAGAACCATATGATCTTCTCAATAGATGCAGAAAAAGCATTTGACAAAGTACAGCATCTTTTCTTGATTAAAACTCTTCACAGTGTAGGGATAGAGGGTACATACCTCAATATCATAAAAACCATCTATGAAAAACCCACAGTGAGTA
>NC_138372.1:113117814-113132020 GCF_054177405.1 Leptonychotes weddellii | reverse complement strand
TTTCCTTACACCACACACAAAAATAGACTCAAAATGGATGAAAGACCTAAATGTGAGACAGGAATCCATCAAAATCCTAGAGGAGAATACAGGTAGCAACCTCTTTGACCTCAGCTGCAGCAACTTCTTCCTAGAAACATTGCCAAAGGCAAGGAAAGCAAGGGCAAAAATGAACTACTGGGACTTCATCAAGATAAAAAGCTTTTGCACAGCAAAGGAAACAGTCAACAAAACCAAAAGACAACCGACAGAATGGGAGAAGATATTTGCAAATGAGATATCAGATAAAGGACTAGTATCCAAAATCTATAAAGAACTTCTCAAACTCAACATCCAAAGAACAAATGATCCAATCAAGAAATGGGCAGAAGACATGAACAGACATTTTTCCAAAGAAGACATCCAAATGGCCAACAGACACATGAAGAAGTGCTCAACATCACTCGTCATCAGGGAAATCCAAATCAAAACCTTAATGAGATACCACCTCACACCAGTCAGAATGGCTAAAATTAACAAGTCAGGAAACAATAGGTGTTGGTGAGGTTGTGGAGAAAGGGGAACCCTCCTACACTATTGGTGGGAATGCAAGCTGGTGAATCCACTCTGGAAAACAGTATGGAGGTTTCTCAAAAAGTTGAAAATAGATCTACCCTACAACCCAGCAATTGCACTACTGGGTATTTACCCCAAAGATACAAATGTAGGGATCTGAAGGGGTACGTGCACCCCCATGTTTATAGCAATATCCTTAATAGCCAAACTATGGAAAGAGCCAAGATGTCCATCAACAGATGAATGGATAAAGAAGATGTGGTATATATGTACAATGGAGTATTATGCAGCCATGAAAAAAAAAACAAAACCAAAAAAACCCGAAATCTTGCCATTTCCAACAACATGGATAGAACTAGAGGGTATTATGCTAAGCAAAATAAGTCAATCTGAGAATGACAAGTATCATACGATCTCACTGATATGAGGAATTCATAATATCAGGGAACAAACTGAGGGTTGCTGGAGTGGTGGGGGGTGGGAGGGGTGGGATGGCTGGGTGATGGACATTGGGAGGATATGTGCTATGGTGAGCGCTGTGAATTGTGTAAGACTGATGAGTCACAGACCTATACCTCTGAAACAAATAATACATTACATGTTAAAAAAAAAAAAAAAGAAGATAGTAGGAAGGGAAAAATAAAGGGGGGAAATTGGAAGGGGAGACGAACCATGAGAGACTATGGACTTTGAGAAACAAACCGAGGGTTTTAGAGGGGAGGGGGGTGGGGGGATGGGTTAGCCCAGTGATGGGTATTAAGGAGGGCATGTATTGAATGGAGCACTGGGTGTTATACGCAAACAATGAATCATGGAACACTACATCAAAAACTAATGATGTAATGTATGATGACTAACATAACATAATAAAATAAAATTTAAAAAAAAATTTTTTTATTTAAAAAAAAATTTTTTTATTTAAAAAAAAATTACACACACTTTATCTTTTTAAATACTAGTTTCTCCTAAGATTAATACCATTAGAAATATCCAGAGCTGAGATGCCTAATCAGCACTCTTGTCTTTTGTGAATGTAAACTCTAGAATTAAATTCATCAAGTCCCTGGGTTGTGCAATTGAAATACTATGGAAATTTGGAAAAGGTTCAGTTTACTCATACTTACTAAACGATCTTTAGAGCTTCAATAGTACTTGGTAAAGGGGATGAAGTATTCTAAAATGAAGGGAATGGATGGTATATTCACACTACTTCAATTCAGGAAGGGAATAGACAATCAGATTTATTCAGTAATTTCCATTTCTAGCCACTATGTATTTTGTCCACATTATACATACATTAAGAATATTTGCTCAAAAACTAGGATTTTGGGGGCACCTGGGTGGTTCAGTCAGGTAATTGCCCAACTCTTGATTTTGGCTCAGGTCATGATCTCAGGGTCATGGGATTGAGCCCCACATAGGCTCTGCACTCAGCAGGGAGTATGCTTCTCTCCCTCTCCCTTTGCCCCTGCTCTCTCTCTCTCAAAATAAATAAATAAATCTTTAAAAAAAAACACTTCAGGATTTTAATTTTACAAAATCTTTCCTGTTGTTTACCTATTTAACAATGACAGCCATAAGACCATAAATGAAATCATCATTATACATGGCTAATTTTGCAAAAACCTTGGACTTGAAGGCAGGCACATATATAAATAAGTATAAGATCAACTGTAATTTAAAAAAAAGATCTCATTCTCAAATGGATGCCTTTAATAACTGCACCTAGATCAATGTGTTAATTGACTCCATGGGAGAAATCCTTTCATGCTGTATATCAAATCATCCTGTTGTACCATTAAAATATCTTACCATGTTATTTGCCAACTAGTCCTCAAGAAGGCTGGGAAAAAAACAATTGTACCTAAACAACTTGAATAATATTACAATTTTTTAATGAGTTATATTCAACTAAAATTAACAGGATTTCTACATCTTCCTAAAACCTATTTCTATTAATCCCAATCTTGCTGCAAACACAAAGAATTTCGAAGAGCATACTAAAAAAAATAGACAAGTTCATTTTCATATGTGGTAAAAAGCATCTTTTTAAAAAAGCTCATTAAGGCAGGGATTAACAACTAACTTTTTTTTAAAAGATATTTATTTATTATTTATTTATTCATTTTAGAGCCAGAGAGAGAAAGCACATGTGAGAATGGGAAGGGGCAGAGGGACAGGCAGAGAGAGAAACTCAAGCAGACCCCACACTGAGTGCAGAGCCCAATCTGGGGCTCAATCTCACAAACCTGAGATCACAACCAGAGTCGAAACCAAGAGTCGGACGCTTAACCAACTGTGCCAGTCAGGCGCCCCATAACTATCTTTTCACTTTAATCCTAACCTGTCCCCTTTCATCGAGGCACATGGGCACTTCTCTGCTTTCTCAGTTAGTGCCATTGTATTTTCACAGTAATGTCTCAGGCTAGGGAATTCTGATACCATAATCCAAGAGGCCGAACTCCCATGTCATCAACATAGCTGCCAACGTTCAGAGAACTTGCTCTGGGCATCCTGTTCATTGACTTAGGAAATCCCATTTCAAGAGAATCTTGCCTCATAAATCAGTTCTGATCTTCTCATTCTCAACGTTACCAAAAAATCTTTGGCTATAGTGGCCTAATTTCTGAGTCTAGAATAAACACTCACTCAAACCCTGCATCCTCAACCCACCTGTTTTACCTTTAAATTTCATTAAGCCTTTTAGTACCTTTTCACTGAAACTAATATATCCTAGATATGGTTAGGAAGAAGCATATAAAGCCTCAGGAAATTTCCCAATTAAGTGCAACTTTACTTTTTTGCTTAAACAACCTGCAAAACGTTTTGCCAAGAGATCAAGGAAACATCCTATAATATAACTACCTTCTGAAGAAAAAATTATATCCATGCTTTAAAACAAGTAACATTACAGCAATAACACTGCTACATTAAACTACTTAAACTAATGATGGCTAAGCTATACCAGGAACTTGCTTGGGTTTCATTCATTCATTTATTTATTCATTTATTCAACAAATACCTCTTGAGTGTCTATTACATGGCAGGTCCAGTCTCTGGGGAAATAGCACAGAATACGCAGCAAGACCACTGTTCTCATGGACTTTACAGTCTAATCCAGTAAAGGTGGCAACAAATAAATAAATAACAAAGAAAATATTAGCAAGAATTTTCTAGATGTTGATAGAAAATGGCTGGGAGGCTACACTAGATGGGGCGGTCAGGAAAAATATTTCCGAGGAAGAGGAGGAAATGATTGGGAAGCAGCACTGGGAAACACAGAAGACACACCCACCTTTCCTACAGGGCCTGAGACATGTGGGTTAGCAACAGAAAAAAATTTTTTCCTCCAGAAGGTTCCTGGGAGGTAGTGTTATTGAATGATAGTCACATTTCAGTCAGGTTTTACAAGAAGGTAAAGAGAACAATCAGAGAATAGGCTGAGAGTATGTGAAATTTACTGAGGAGATCCCGAGTTCCCAGGAGCACAGAGGAAAAGGTTGAACTCGTGAGACTGATAAATAATTTCTTTTTTTATTAAAAATTTTTTTTCGAGGTTAATAAGTAATTTCTGAAGTATTACCTGTTTATCACCTTACCTGTGTTTCCTTTTGCAATACACCAGAAGATTATCAAAAAGAAAAAACACCCGTTCTTGAATATTTCCAGAAGAAATTTTCAATAAGACGCCACACATTAGCATCTCAGTGCAGGTGTCGGTGACGTTGGATCCCTAGGTCAAAAAAAAAAAAAAAATGGAGACAATGTTTGATTACTTAACAGAAACTTCTGTGTGTAATTCTACTTCTCCTTAAAAGTCTGTTTGTTTGGGGCGCCTGGGTGGCTCAGTTGGTTAAGCGACTGCCTTCGGCTCAGGTCATGATCCTGGAGTCCCTGGATTGAGTCCCGCATCGGGCTCCCTGCTCAGCAGGGAGCCTGCTTCTGCCTCTGACCCTCCCCCCTCTCATGTACTCTCTCTCTCTCATTCTCTCTGTCTCAAATAAATAAATAAAATCTTTAAAAAAAAAAAAGTCTGTTTGTTTTTATTTCAAGATACAATATATGGACAGAAGTTGAAACACCATAAATATTTATACATTGGATGGAGGTCTCCTTGCCTCCCAGACTCCTGGTCAGTCTGAGCAGATACAACTGTGGCTAAGAGATTCTGTGTCTTCTTTTAGCTTTCTTACACATGTATGCATACATAAACATGGATGATACATGTTACTATGTTCTTTTAAAAGGAGATGATTTCAAAGTGACGCATAACATTCATGTCCCTAGTACTCCTCTCCTCCTCCTCTCTTTCCCTGGTATGGGAAAAGAGTTCCATGGATACATCACAAAGTACACGAAGTTCTCTAAATTTTTAGCGGGTCTCAATTTATTTATCCACTCCTAGGATTGATAGGAAGAAAAAAGAAGAAATTAAAGGGGGGGAAAAAAACTATTTAAAGAGAGCAACCTTCCATAGTCTTTTACCCAAGTTAAAAGTTAGCATAGGCATGCTCATTCATTAAATAAGCCTTCACTGAGTGCACACTAAGGTCAGATGATTAGTGACAAAACTGGGTCTTAACACAAGCGCTAACCATTGAGAGGAGCCACAAGATGGAAGGAGCCTGAATTGCAAACAGAGGAAAGGTGCACAATGAAGCAGAGCACAAGCATTGGATTGTTGTGTGAGCTGATCAAAAACATCTAATTTGGGCGCCTGGGTGGCTCAGATGGTTAAGCGTCTGCCTTCGGCTCAGGTCATGATCCCAGGGTCCTGGGATCGAGTCCCGCATCGGGCTCCCTGCTCTTTGGGAGCCTGCTTCTCTCTCTCTCTCTCTCTCTGTCTCTCATGAATAAATAAATAAAATCTTTAAAAAAAATAAATAAATAAATAAATAAATAAAACATCTAATTTGAGCCATTATAAATGTGGCCGTCTATTTGTCTCTACAACCTAAACTATCACAACTAATGCACTGAGTTAGACAAAAAAGAAAAAAAAAAAGTTTTATGTAGATAGCTGTTAAGCATGCTCTGCAAGAATACTTCTATTTTCAATATGTCTGGGGATTTTTAAATCCAGGGATAAATTTCTGACTCTTTTTAAACTTAATGCTTTTATTTTTTATTTTTGATATTTAACAATCAGACCATTAATTTCGTACTTCCACAGTAATCATTGATAATAGTTTTTCTGATTGATTATAAAAATTTAAATTATGGTGACAACTGATACCTGTCAATAAGAAACTTCCCAAATTGGAAATTAAACGAATGTGATTGTGTTGAGTGTCTATATTACACACACATTTTATTTATTTTTTATTTTTTTATTTTTTACTAACTTTATTTTTTTAAAGATTTTATTTATTTATCTGTCAGAGAGAGGGGGGAGAGAGAGAGAGAACACAAGCAGGGGGAGCAGTAGAGGAGGGGGAGAAGCAGGCTTCCCGCGGAGCAGGGAGCCCGATGCGGGACTCGATCCCAGGACCCCGGGATCATGACCTGAGCCGAAGGCAGACGCTTAACCGATTGAGCCACCCAGGCATCCCTACGTACACATTTTATTTTTTGTTTTTATGTTTAACTTAAGTATTTTGTTTTATTAAGTTTTTTTATTTTAATTCCAGGAGAGTTAACATACAGTGTTATACTAGTTTCAGGTGGCACAATACAGTGACTCAGCGATTCCATACCTTATTCAGTGCTCATCATGATAAGTGTACTCTTAATCCCCTTCACTTCTTTCACCTATCCCCCCACCCACTCCCCTCTGGTGACCAGCCATTATAAAATATTTTAGATTTAAGACATTTCCTTTCTTTTTTTTCTTTCATCACAAAGGTGGACATATAATTAGAGATCTATTAAAAATTTACACAATTTCATATCCTTCATCATGTGATAATTAAGTAAAAACTGTCATCAAATATGAATATAAATCCCAATTTCAGTGGTAACGATTTCTTATTTAAATACTATCCCTACCTCAGAAAAAAATTAAGATAGAATAGTATTAAAAATGTAAACAAGGAAACATCACATTGATTCTTGCACAGGGAACTATACAATGTTATGAAAGTGGCTTTACTGGTAACAATTTTACAAAAGGTACAAAATACTTCACCTTAGACTATTTCTCATAGTAGCCCAAAAAAGTAAAGCAAAGAAGCTAACTTGTTATCTTATTAAATGGTAACTGCAGATGTTTTTCTAATTTGCATATTAACCAGTCTTCCAAGTAAGTTCCCAATATAATTACAGGTAGGTATTAGTAGATGTCTTCCTACTTGACAAAAATCTTTTTTTTTTAAAGATTTTATTTATTTGAGAGAGGGAGAGAGTGAGCAAGCACAAGTGGTGGGGAGGGGCAGAGGGACAGGGAGAGAGAGAAGCAGGCTCCCCACTGAGCAGGGTGGCAGATGCACAGGGCTCGATCCAGGACCATGAAATCATGACCTGAGCCAAAACCAACTTAATCGACTGAGCCACCCAATCACCCCCATACTTGAGAGAAATCTTAACCATACATTTCCACCTTGTTTGTGATTATAATCTTTATTAATAAATATAAGAAGAATTTAACGTAAATTAGTATAGTGGTTAGAGGTCATTTATTCCATCCCCTTAAACAGTTTCACAGGAGATATTGTTCAAGCTCTGAAGAACTCACGAGAACTAATGTGTAAAATAAAAAATAGGTATATTATTCTTGATCATAAAAATACCTGACATCCACACTGAATGTTCCCATAAATATGGCCAACACAATCTCCCTTTGTAAACTTCCTAACTGGAAAGCTGTATTATAAACAGAAAGAATCTGACACAAGTAAAAAAAAAAAACTCACAACCAGACAGTCACAGAGGAAAGGACACGATTGCTGACCACCACTGAGAGTTTGACCACTGACCATACCCCGGGGCCTTTTCCCGGTCTTTGTCTTCCTGTGACCTGTCTGCATGTTATTTGAATTGCTCTCCACCATCAAGTTCTTGTTTGTTCGTATCTTTTATCTTGTCAGTGCCACAAACACTTTCTAATGAAGTCACGCTTCCCAGTTAAGAAAAACTGTCTCCTGTCCTGTGAACAGACTGAATTGAAGAGCAGGGCCATGCTAGCTAGCTAGCTTCCCATAGGTCAGGTGTTGGAGAGACTGAGCACTGCCCGTCAGCAGCTGTATCTTTGATTTCTAATAAAAAAGCCAATTTTATAGCAGGAAGCTTGCTCAGACTGTAGCATTAAACAAGTCAGAGGCATGCCTGGACTATTAGAGGAGGACCTTCAACAGAACGTATAGATGGGGCTGCAGTTGTTCATTTATATACCAAGAGGAGAGAGGGAGGGAGGGAGAGAGAGAGAGAGAGCAGAAAAAAGGAAGGAAGGAAGCGGGGAGGGCGGGGAGGATATCTTGGTGAACTAGACTTAAGAATTAGAGCAGTTTGAAAGCAAAGAGCACAATCTACCACCGGGACAAGACCATCCAAAGTCTATCTGTCTCACTGTGTGTCTCTCTCTCCTTGCTCTCTCTTTTCTCAGCTTCCACTACAAACAAATCACATTTCTGAATGACTCCTTTGATTCTGTAGCTATTGTTCATGCCTTCTAACCAACGTAGAAAAGGATAATAGTACTTAATTTATTCACAGAATTAACAGACAATATATATAAAACTCCCAGCACAATGCCTAGCACAGAAAAGGACTCAATAAAGGCTAGTACAATTAACATTGCTGGTTTTAAAGATGATTTTCTTCTTCAAGGAGACTTCACTTATTTCTGACCTCTGCTGTGGTTCACTCTATGTTGATTTTTATGCTTTAACTCATTGAAGACAGTGTTATTTCTGATTTTCTAGTTTTTGAGGGTAGACACATCTTGTTGCCTCAGAGAACACTGACTTTTGCCCTGACAAAAAAAGGCCTTCTAGCCTATTCTTGAACACTTCTAGTAAAATTAAGTTCATTCCCTCTTAAGAAAGCTATTTCTTTACTTAGCCACTCTACTTAGTAGAAAGATTTTTCTAATCGTAGAACCAAATTCTACTTCCCTTTCTACTCACTGACTCTACTTCTGCCTCCTGGGAGTAGAGGAATACCCTCTTCATTATGACAGGCCTGGCCCTCCAGTATCTGAAAACAGCCAGTACACTTCCCTTCTGCCTTCCAAGCTAGATAACTAGCATTGCTTTTGACCATTCATCCTATGGCTTGATTTGAGAAACCTGCAAGATCCCTGAAGTCCTCCTCTGAACCTTCTCCAGTTTGTCAGGGTCTCCCTTAATATGTAACACCTCTAGAAGTGAGCACAACCACTCGGATGTGAGCTGGCAAATAAATCAGATAGTGATTTATTTATTTATTTATTTATTTATTTATTTATTTATTTATTTATTTTATTATTACTCCAGTCCCCTACAATACGTATCTTGATACCATAAGATTATATTAGCACATTTATGGCAATCCCATCTTACAATTAATTCAAAGTGCTCCATTAGTCAGCAAAGCATCTCAATCATTTTCCTCTATCGTATACTTAAATAGTTTGACTTTTGAATGATTGAGCAAAATCATTGAGCAAACTCTCAAACCCCTCACTAATATATAAATACATTGTGTTTTGGGGCACCTGAGCCGGGGCACCCACTCAGTCGGTTAAGCATTTGCCTTCAGCTCAGGTCATGATCCCAAGGTCCTAGGATGGAGCCCTGTGTCAGGTTCCCTGCTCAGCGGGGAGCCTGCTTCTCCCTGCCCGCCACTCATGCTCTCTCTCGCTATCACTCTCTCAAATAAATATTTTTTAAAAATCTTTAAAAAAGGGGGCTCCTGGGTGGCTCTCTGTTGGTTAAGCGACTGCCTTCGGCTCAGGTCACGATCCCGGAGTCCCAGGATCGAGTCCCGCACTGGGCTCCCTGCTCAGCAGGGAGTCTGCTTCTCCCTCTGACCCTCGTGCCTCTCATGCTCTCTTTCTCTCATTCTCTCTCTCTCAAATAAGTAAGTAAAATCTTAAAAAAAATTTTTAAATTAAAGAAAACCTTAAAAAAATACATTATGTTTAAGTCATTATCATAGGTTCCCATTAGCTCCTAGCTCCTGATCAAAAATCAGAATAAGATTAATTGACCTCTGTGAGGGCAACACTTCTTTTCATAACAACCCAAAGTATCTGTTTAATAATCTATTAATGAAATTTTGTGGGATAATGACATCAAGCCCAACCATCTTGTTATGCTTCAAAGTATATCTCACAATATAAACATAACATCACTCATATTATATTTTACTAAATCCTACTGAGACATTTCTATCACTGAGGTGAGATGTCTTTAATAGTTAACAGCAAACTTTAAGAATTAGTACAGTATCTACCTTTACTATCTTCTACCATAGTAATCTACTATTACCACATGAAATCTCTTCAGTGAATAATTAAATAATTCCCAGAGGACTGCTTATGCAACTTAAAGGAATCTGTGTCGAACATACACATTTGTCTAAAAAACTCCTAAAAGAATGGCCTGTAGCATTTCTCTTTATACCACGTGTATCTCATAGATGATAAAGAATAACCATTGTGCTCTTGATTTACCATGGGAATCTGTGCATGATTTCTATGACAGTGGCAGCTAGAAATCATTAAGAATTTTTTAACCACAGATATGCACAATTTTATAAATATTGAAGAAAATTTGACCAAGTGTATATACAGTCTTCTGTATAGTCATGATGTGCCTCTCACTTCAAATCCATCCCATGTACAAATAGATAATTAATAAGTGTCTCTTTTTAAATAATGCTGTGGCATAGTTTCCCCTCGCTTACATGATAAATCTACCTTTCTCTGTAGTAAAAAAAAAATAATAATCTCACAACTTTATCTTTAAAGTAAATGAAATTTATGATATTTTGAAACTACATGCGATTTTTTTTTCATTTACCTAGAAATGCCAGGAAAGTTTCTAGAGAGTTAGGAATAAAGAAGTCAAGCTACAAAATTCATAGGAGAAATTGAAATAAAGTATGGCTATGAGCATCAGATTGCTAGGTAAGAGTCAGGAGCACTAAAGTCTATGAAAATGACAATGTCAGATGAGTGAACTAGAAAATAACAAATGTGGAAGCAGTAAAACTAGCCAGGCAGATCATCAGAAGAGAGCAAAGCCTCTAGGGCAATGGTTCTCAAAGTTTATAGAGTTTGGGAGACACACTTGATGGGCTTCTTAAAATTCCCAGGTTCAGAGATTGAAACTGAGTAAAGGTGGGGAAGGTCCCAGGTCATTCCAGTAAATGCTGCTGCATGTGGTATTCTGTCAACATTCCAAGTAAAACTGCTTTGGAGGCTTTGAGTACCTGAATCCAGGTGCTCAAGGGCATAGTACGGCAACCCTGTGACATGGAGATTGAGGTGAGCACAGGTCTCTGCCCGAGGTAGTCCTGACTGCTCCCCAGTGCCCACAGCAGATGGGCGTTGATCACATTAACATGCTTGCAAATACACCACATGGTCACCTGTGGTACATTTCATCACTGGTGAATATTCACTTAAACCTGAATAATGTTACATAACCTAGTTAGTATTTTATCTTCATTTTGAAAATCGATGCTCATTTTTAAATCTAGAAATCTATTCTTTGGCAAATCTGTATTTAGTCATTGAACAACCATGTATGATAAATGCCTTTCTCAAGATGAATACTAAAGTCAGGCTTTTAACATTTCTACAACACACCAAACAATGTGTTAAACATTTTCTCCTGGTATAAATCTCTAGCAAGTTGGCTTCTCTGTTCGTAAAGTTTTAGGAGGAAAGAGGGAGAGAGAGAGAGAGGGAGTGAGAGAGGGATGGGGGAGGGAGGAAGGAGGGAAGGAAGGAAGGAAGGAAGGAAGGAAGGAAGGAAGGAAGGAAGGAAGGAAAGAGAAAGAAAGAAAGAAAGGAAGGAAGGAAGGAAGAAAGAGAGAAAGGAAGGAAGGAAGAAAGAGAGAAAGGAGGATGGAAGGAAGGAAGGTAAAAGAAAGGGAAAGATGTTTAGTTAAATCAGCTTTGCACAGTGTTTCATGGGTCACCGTGTAGATGTTGAAGGCAGCAGATTATTTCACTGGGGAAAAAAAAAAAACTGAAAAAACCTGAACTATAGAAATACCTTTACAAAGATGGAATTTCATGTGACTGTGAAAAAAAATACTGCCCATGAAAATAAGCTACTTTAACAGTACAGTGATACATCACAGAGTCATAAACCAACATTTGAGAGGTAAGATGTAAAAGAATTATTTTTAAAAAGTAAGAGGGCCTGCATAAATCATTAATTTTGAACTACCCTAAAGCCATTACACATAATGTGATATGTACATGTACATATTCAATGCAGATATTTTTAAGTAATGTGTTTACCCATATGATTCAGAGTTCTGCTGTCTTAGCAATCCCTTAAAAAATAAATAACCAAAATAATGTACTTTTATCATCTAGATGATTTATCTTTTTTAACGCACATTTCCCTTTAGGAAGTGACATTTATCATGTAAAATCATGCTTGTGATGAATTATATATATAGAATTAAATACAGGGCGCCTGGGTGGCTCAGTTGGTTAAGCGACTGCCTTCGGCTCAGGTCATGATCCTGGAGTCCGGGGATCGAGTCCCACATTGGGCTCCCTGCTCAGCAGGGAGTCTGCCTCTCTCTCTGACCCTCCCCCCTCTCATGCTCTCTATCTCATTCTCTCTCTCAAATAAATAAATAAAATCTTTAAAAAAAAAAAAAAAAAGAATTAAATACAGCAAAACCCCAGCCAGGAAGTTCCATGGATGGTTCTAATCCTGACTGCTTTCATTAAATCAGGAAAGGAAGGCTGACTGACAGTTCAAGGTGAGAAGTAACCATCCACAAGTAACTGTGGCCAGGGGTGGAAGTCGACTTCATCCAGTGCCTCTCCTTCCAAAAGCTTCTCTTTCTACTCCAGCCTGTAGAAACCTATGTCATCCTGCCTCCTTCACCATGGCCCCGGCAGGTGCAAAGGGGAACTACAGTGAGGGAAGCCTATCTGTGTATGTCCTCAGACAAAACAAACAGAACCCGCAACTATGAAAATCCATTCACAGAGACTGAATTTCAAACAACGGCACAGTGTTCCACTCTAATTTGAGGAAATAAAAAATCTTGCATGGTATATATTTGTAAACCATAATCCAGAACAGGATGCTTAAGAGGATTAGAGAACATCAAAGGACCAGAAAAATGTAACAAATAACAGAACTAGGTCAGAATCACTGCTACTAACCAAAAGAGCCAAAAATATCAAAAAATAGTGAGCAGCCACTGACAATTATTTATTTTTATTTTTATTTTTTTTTTAAGATTTTATTTATTTATTTGAGAGAGAGAGAATGAGAGAGACAGAACACATGAGAGGGGATAGGGTCAGAGGACGAAGCAGACTCCCCGCCGAGCAGGGAGCCCGATGCGGGACTCGATCCAGGGACTCCAGGATCATGACCTGAGCCGAAGGCAGTCGCTTAACCAACTGAGCCACCCAGGCGCCCAGCCACTGACAATTAATACATAACTACAATATAACTATATCTGTGTTTAATTACCACCCAACCCGCTATGTATGAGACACTGTCCTAGATGCCAGAGACTCAAGGCATGAGACATGACCTTTGTTCCAGATACTTGTGGAAGAAACAGGTATGTAAACATAGAATTAAATGCAGTGTGATCACTGCAATAATACAGCATTAATAAAATCAGAGTTGGCATGAATTAACAGTGATGGATATTAGGGATAGCTGCGTGGTTATGATTATTTAGGTTTATCATTAACTACATAGTTCATACCATGCTGCGGTTTCAGGTTTCAATCATTCTCCAGGGATTTTCTTTGTCAGATTTACAAAGCACACCATTTAAATATCACCAAAATGGTGAAAAGATCAGTGTGAAATGGATGAACAAACAATGACCTCAGTCACTAAGGCCAGGACTCGGCAGTCCGTGTTGGCAACACTCCTCACCAAAGGCCCCTCTTCCCACTGTGGGTGCCTCATGGCCCAAGATCCAGCAAGAAAATAGTAACGATTCAGAATCGAATTTGTGAAGAAGCTGAATAATTTTGATTCTATAATTTGAGGTATGTAATCAGCTGCCAATTATACAGTCAGCATTCATGAAAAACTATTAAATTTCAAAGCTCCATTACAGAATTTAATGTGGAAGTCTGAAGAATTTTCTTTTCTCTTTTTTTTTTTTAAAGATTTTATTTATTTATTTGAGAGAGAGAATGAGATAGAGAGAGCACGAGAGGGGGGAGGGTCAGAGGGAGAAGCAGACTCCCCACCGAGCAGGGAGCCCGATGCGGGACTCGATCCCGGGACTCCAGGATCATGACCTGAGCCGAAGGCAGTCGCTTAACCGACTGAGCCACCCAGGTGCCCAATAAATAAAATCTTTAAAAAAAAAAAAAAAAGATTTTATTTATTTATTTGAGAGAGAGAGAGAGTGAGCACGAGAGGGGGGAGCGGGAGAGGGAGAAGCAGACTCCCCGCTGAGCAGGGAGCCCGATGCGGCACTCGATCCAGGGATTCCAGGATCATGACCTGAGCCGAAGGCAGTCGCTTAACCGACTGAGCCACCCAGGCGCCCAATA
>NC_138372.1:112957048-113117714 GCF_054177405.1 Leptonychotes weddellii | reverse complement strand
AGTATGCTTTCAGAAAATGACGACACCCAGAAAAGACAGTCAGAAGCGTGTGTATTTATTTTATGGCTCCTTTTCTAATTTCCAGTATTTCTTCAAACACTAAAATCATGATTTATGAAGCACTGCAATAATAGAACAAATCTCTGCCTCTGAGCAGACCTAATAAAAATAATATTGCTAAATCATATCTGGACTATTTGAAAGGTTAAATCTTTTTATGTTAACAAGTTCTCTTAATAGGTTATATAAAGGTTCATTACGGATTCTTTGCAGCTATGAGGTGGCAAAAATCATTATAATAGGAAACTATTCACTAATTATCTGACCCCATTGTTGGCTCTCCCTGCTTAACACCAGAGTCTACCTCATTCATCTTGTCAACTAAATGTTGAATGTCAGTACCATAAAAACACAGACTGCAGAGAGAAGGCATAATCTTGGCAAAGATGAAAGATGACAGGAGGCCTTGAAACTTCCCCCAATCGTATGCAAAGCACTGACAGATGAAGATCTGACAAGAGCTAGACCCACTCACTGTGGAAGAAAATTGACAAGAATGACAACTAGATGGGCGTTTCATAAGAGAATGGTCTCAATATCAAAGGAGTGTCTCAAGAAAATGAATGAAGCATTTGAATATTCTTTCAAAAAATCTTTTAAAACTACTAGAAAAGTTAAACATGAAATGAAGAATACCACATCATTTTATCATATAATGTCATAAAATGTATGCCCCCACCCACAAGAGATTCAGCATTTGATTCACTCTTTTTGAGATTCAATTTATTAACTGAAGTTATAACCTAGATTCTGTCATATATTAGATAAAACTAATAACATAAATGTTCATTTTAATGAAGTCCCAATGAAGCTTCCCCCCTCCCACTTACAAAATTCTGTTCCCCTTTCTACGTAGATTGACTTTCAATGCTCTTTTTCCCAAACATATCCTTAAATAACAAGGGCTGTCTACAAATCAATTCTGCCTCAAGGCAGTAGACAAATTTGTATCTACCAAATCGCCTTGTAGAGAAGAAAAAAGAAACAGATCTCATCACAACCTCTGTTAGACTCACACTCATGAAGTAAGAGAACATGACTTGAAGTCAATACACTATCAGACACAAACTTAATCATATGTAAAGCAGCAAATGGATGTTAAAATGGTCTTGTACCATTATATTTCTCCATGTAAAAAGGTATCCAAGAGGTGTCAAATTTGTTTCTTTTTACTTCCTAAAACACAGTAACTATTTTGATCTTATTTTTTCCAATACCTTCATATATTATTAATTCTCCTTCTTATCTTTTAATATAATTTTTTTCAGATTTGAGAGATCTATTCCAAACAGGCCTATCATGGATGTAAAGCTGAATTACCAAGTGACATAATGCTTATTAATACTCCCTTGTCGATACAGTTCATTATGACTCCAAAGATTAGAGTTACCATTACAACACCATCAATCAGCCAAAAAGCAGACCAAGACTGAGACTGGTCCTGTTCTATGAAATGAATCAGTGACTCTGATTAAACAGCTAATGAACTTCCCTTTCCAAGCACACTGATCATTGCCCTACAATTACTTTTGGTAGAATATCTTGTGCAATGTACTATATGTTGGATAAGACATGAAACTGAGCTATAATAAATTATACTAATAAAAGGCAGAACTTCAAATATGAGCAATTAAACTCCAGATCTTCTGTAATGGCAGTCACTAGGTAAATGCTGACAAAAACCTAATTTCTTTAATCAACTTACTTTTAAATGGCAAGCAATCAACTTAATCTAAAGAATTAGCTAAGTTTTTATCTGTGTAGGTATAATATTACATGGTGACAAGGAATATAGGGTTTAGAACCAGTCTGTCTATTTTCATATTAAACTCTGCCATCCATTAGTTGTAAGCACTTGGGGTAAGTTATATGGCCCTCTTTTTTTAAATCTGTGTAGTGGGGATTATAATACCTCAGCAAACTGTTAAAGGCTCACCAAGTTTGCGTACAATGGAAGATCAGCCTTCCCTCAAAAGGAAAGTGGATGATTGGCAATCAAGGACCAGTGTCCTCTGTCCTAAGCAAATTTGCCCAGGCAAGACTAGAGGAATCTTAGATTTTGATCTTGAATCTTGAGTGATGTAATATAAGGGTGGAAAACATTTTTAGAGCCTATCCATTTTAGTTAGGGCACTGATGAGCCTGCCTACCAGCTTCGGCTGCCTAGACACCCTTGAGAGTGTAGCTTTTCTATTGATTCTGTGAACTACCCCATATCTTTTTAAATTAATTTTTCTTCTAGTTTCTGTGGCTTGAAACTATCTAAACTTAACTGAAGTGATAGAACACCTCCAGTAGACAGGTGCATATATTAGACAAACGGGAACTGCTCAAGGGTAAAATCCTACCACTGAACCAGAGCTTTAAAATACTGCTCATTTGCATAGCATTTTACAGTATTCAAAGTATCTCGTTTGACTCCTGCAATAACCCACATTGTATGTGGGAGAGGTCTGATGCACCATCCCAACTAAGGGTTAGAGTCCGGACTAGAGACGAAGTCTGCTCAAAAGTCAGGCTTTTGCACTATGTCATCTGATTTGGGAACCACAGATTTCAATCACTTGTTGACCTAAATTCCGCATAAAGGAATGTAATGATCATTTATAGCACAAAATACTAGGTAGGCAAGATACCTGACAGATTTTACGATAGAAAGCCTTCATTTGATTAATGGGAAAAAAAGACCCTGGATAATTAAATGACTTACTTGAAATAAATAATCCACCTAAAGTGGAAATAATGCAAATTCATGGTGTATCAGACTCAGATACCTACCATTCAAGAAATTTTAGTTACTGGAGCAAAGGTGTCATCCCTAAGGTGGTTGTAAAAGGTCTGCAGGAACTCGGGGAAGTAACTAGACAGGGAGCTGTTCCCTAGCCTTAGCTCAAGACTTCTCACCTCAAAGGCTCTTTAAGGAACTCTCTGTTCTTGGTGGACATGCCACCTGACATCTGCCCTTGGCCCTGGCCTAATCCCACTAGAGCTACTCTAAACATACACAAAACTGTCTGCAAGCTGAGCCTTAATCCTTGTTTGCAATTCAAAGAAAGCCCTTTATCCCCCGTCCCTCCCAGGGCCTGCATTCATCCTATAGAACTACCCCTTGGTCCTGGGCACCTTTGGAGTCCTATCAGAAGCTTCTCCTAAGCTTCCAGGAAGGGACCAGGCCTGAGTACTATAATAGCTTTCCCCACCTCTCTCCAAGGCGGTGGACTGAGATGGGGAATCAGATTCTTATCACAAGTTGCCAACCAGTTGGCTGAGCCTTCCTCCAAGCTGCATTCCCTCAACATCCCAAAACTCCCCAAAGCAGCATGGCTGTGCTGTGTCTTATGCAATCATATTCAAATCCGACCTCAGTAGAATCTGCACTGCTGCCCTTTTTGAGACCCAACACTCATATGATCTCCTCTGTGCATGCTAGAACTGTAGTCATATCTGATTTCCTGCAGCCCGTTTCCTCTGTCCCGATGCCCCATTTTCCTCTTGCGCTCTGTTTGTTGTAAATACAGTGAGGCTGGTGAGATTGAGGCACGCACTGTTACGGGCTGTATATGGACATAGTATGATCCACACACATTCTTCCTTTGAGTAACTGGCATGCCCAGTGCAAGAAATATCAACACTTTATAAAGAATCTCTTATTTCTGCAGTAGACACAATTTTTAGGATATACCTGAGGAGGAACAAAATTATGACAGATTCCATTTCCCTAGAGTACCGAGAAGAATCTGTGAGGTTTCGTTTTGGGAAAAGGCCTGGCAGATATCAATGAGAAACCTTGCAATTTAAAGCAAGTTCGGTTTTTCTTCCAATGCTCAAGTGACAATAGAACGACAAAAGCAAACTTCAGTCCATTTGTCTCAACCCAGCAGGACAACCACTCCCCAGGAAAGGAATTATCAACATGAATCATTTGTAAAACACACAACCATTTTAATTGACTGAAATAAGTAGCATTCATGCTGAAATACGAGGTCACCCTGGACACTTGAAATGAAAGAATATAGATGAGAAGAAAGCTTAGATCCCAGGTAGCATTTGAAAAGTTTCATGGTGAAGGGTGGATAAATAGGGGAATTCCCGGAGGTCAACGTTTGAGGTTTCTTTGCAGATCTGAGTGGGTATAATTTTAGATCTAAATGGAAACCAACATATTGAAGATATGAAACAAATCAGTCAATTATAACGTCTTAAAGATAAAAAGCAATCCACTTGACTTTGTGTGATACATTATTTGGTTGGAAACATTTTAAATCTTCTTTATACCTTTAAAAAAAATCTTAATTGCTTACTTTATAAAAATAAATTATCCTAGTTGAAAGCTCATGCTCTTCTCAGTTAAGCCAATTTAAAGACAAAATTTTAGTTTGTGCTTTATACAGCACTAAAATAATACGGGGCTCCAACCCCATGTACTAATGGGGATTCAAAGTTACCATAGATGAAAACATATTACAGATTCTGAATATCACTCTTCGTTTGCTTTATCATTTAAAAAAATCTTTCTCTAATGAATCATAAGTCCATAAAACTTACCATCTTGAATGGACCTTAAAAATCACATCATAGACGGTTCCTTCATTTAAGAAATGAAGAAATTCAAATTTAGAGATTAAGTGAGCTTAAAATGAAATTCCTCATCAAACACCTAATTTAGAATCTGAAAATAACACTATCATAGAACACATATGGAGCATTATTCCCCGTCCTTACTCTCTCCAGGATTCAGGCTATGTACTTATGGACCAAAGGAAGGCAGGAAAAAGGATAATCAAGATGCACAAATACTGAACTACCAAAGCTTATAACCCACACAGTATTAGATGGCTCTATCACAAAGCTTTCAGGTTGATGTTAAGTCAATTAACTGCCACTTTAAAGATATTTAAAAAATAATAATGACAGCACTTTTCAGAAATGGTTACAGCTCTCTGACATTATCTGGGAAAATGACCATTTATGGTTCCATCCAATGTCCACAATTCTACACACAGCATAAGATGTAACAAAACTATTTTAAGCTCCATTGCTGAGTAGAGTGAATGTACCTCCCAGCCTTCAATGTGAGACTGCCATTCCTCTAAGACTTCTAACTTCTCCATCTGCCTCTTGGCCTCGTTTATGTTAGAACAGACAGCTTTCATGGCTTGGAGGGCTTCCATTACTGCTGCATAGTCACTGTGTTTCCTCGGAGTCCGCTTCAGCAACTCCTGTTTATACACAAAAAACAAATCACCCTTTGATCTTCAGCTTTCTGGTACAGCAGGTTCAGACTGACCAGGAAATGAAAACTGCAGAAATCGTGAGAGCCACTTGCAGAAGTGACATCACAAACTCCACTAAGATTAAGATTAAAAAGGAAAGGTTGAACCAATGGATATGCGTCACTCTGATACACATCTTGCAGCTCCTTTAATTTTTGGCCTTTAAATTATTTTGTTTTCAGAAACTAAATTAGATTTCTCCTTTCAAATTGTCAAATATCTCACCGGCAGCATGTAATTTTTTTATAAGATTGACCGCTGTTCCAACAGAAATACAACTTTATATGTCTTCCTAGAGTCTTTAACAGAACAGTAAGCCTTTAAATAAATATGTCCCATAATTTCAAAAATAATTTAAATGCCTTATTTTCTAATACACTTTTGAGAAACTATAAAAACATGTCAGAAGTAAAGCAAAATTTTTAAATAATGTCTTACACTCTAGCAAAATAAATTTATAAGTTCCACGATACTCCATCACTAAAGGAACAATTTACGCTATTTTCACCAATAACTCAGGTTCATTTTCTGCAATGAATGAATTGCCATATGCCCCTCAAGAGCTTTTTTTTGTTTTGTTTTGATTTTGGGGTTTTTTTTGGCATTTTATGGTTTTTTCCATTCAGGATATCAGAGCAAGAGTGATCTTTAATCTTTTAAATATATTAAAAGGTTCTGTTTGTTGTTTAGAAGCACAAAATTAAACATATTCAGCCACTGTCTAGACAGTTGTGACCACATTGCTTTTTAATTAGTCATTTGTTTCTTTACTACAGTTGCCATCATCATGTAACTAACACAATCACAGAAATCCTGAGGCAAGTCTTCAAAAGAATTTCCTTAATTCTTAACATACAGTGGGAAAATATGCAGTTGTTATGCTCTCTTGAGGTCTGTTACTGTTGAAAATGCTGTCATACCCTTTGACCCTGCATTCAGTATGTTCACACTCCATTCTGTGGAGCTAACACCCAAGACAAGATTTAAAAACTTATGTTGGGGTGGCGCCTGGGTGGCTCAGTCGTTAAGCATCTGCCTTCGGCTCGGGTCATGATCCCAGGGTCCTGGGATCGAGCCCCGCATCGGGCTCCCTGCTTGACGGGAAGCCTGCTTCTCCCTCTCCCACTCCCCCTGCTTGTGTTCCCTCTCTCGCTGTGTCTCTCTCTGTCAAATAAATAAATAAAATCTTTAAAAAAAAAAAAAAAAACTTATGTTGGGGGCGCCTGGGTGGCTCAGTTGGTTAAGCGACTGCCTTCGGCTCAGGTCGTGATCCTGGAGTCCCGGGATCGAGTCCCGCAGCGGGCTCCCTGCTCGGCAGGGAGTCTGCTTCTCCCTCTGACCCTCCCCCCTCATGCTCTCTCTCAAATAAATAAATAAAATCTTTAAAAAAATAAATAAATAAAACCCTGTGCTGCTTGGCCAAACCAATAATTTCAAGTTCCACAAATACGACCTTTTCTTTAACACACAGCCTAATCCCCTAATGTTTTTCTCTGAATAAATAAAACCATCCAAAATCAAAGAGATTATCAGCACAGTGGTACAACAACAACAAAACTATCAACACCAACTTATCTACTACACCAGTGAATAGTTTCTTCACGTTTCTTTGTGAAGATAATCATCCAAAGAGGGGGAAAGATGTCATCTTTCCACTTCTCGAAGGTGCTCTGAGTTGATCTTTTTCTTCCGAAGCAAGGATGTGCCCATGATTCTATCTTTTGAGAGGTCAGCTCAGCCAACCCCATCCGGTGGTCATCCCTATCCAGAAGCTATTTAGAACAAATACCTAGCATGATGTGTTTCTCTTAATATCACTATCCCTTCTGACTCTTAAAACAAACAAATGCCCGGGATTCCAAAATCAGGTCCAGGAATAGCTGAAGCGATCTGAGTCACCAAGTCAGGAGTCTGAAAGGACTCTCAGAAAGATAGGAGTCAGGTTTGCACCAAACCTCCTGACCTTCTGAAGACCACACTAAAGCTCTGCAGAACTGGAGATACCCATGTTAGCTTCTCTCTATGGCTTAACCAAGCAATTTTAACTTGCTTTTTAATAAGGAGAAATTGTTTTCAAAGAAATTTTAACAAAAACCCAGTTATGCAACTCACGGAAGTTGTAGTTAAAAAAATGTATTTTTAGCTCAAATTCCTTACATTTGTTTCTCAAAAAGTAAATCAATAAGAACACCAGTTAATATGTGCATAGCATATTGGAGTATTTTAAAAATTTAGAGAGCAAGTAGTAGTTAATCTATTAAAATAAATCAGAATCAAATATATTTGAGTAATAATAGCTAACATATGGAGTACATGCTGTGCTAAATGATTTGCATAAAACAGTTCAATTACTATTTTTTTTTTTTAATTTATTTGAGACAGAGAGAATGAGAGAGAGAGAGCACATGAGAGGGGGGAGGGTCAGAGGGAGAAGCAGGCTCCTTGCTGAGCAGGGAGCCCGATGTGGGACTCGATCCAGGAACTCCAGGATCATGACTTGAGCCGAAGGCAGTCGCTTAACCAACTGAGCCACCCAGGCGCCCCTCAATTACTATTTTTATGTAATACCTTTTCCATATGCATATATATGTATATACACACATACACAAACAGATATACATATCCATTATACACATTCTTACAGATATATGCTACAATTCCATCATCATTATTTCTGTTTCATTAATAAAAAGCCAAGGTTTTAAGGGGTTAGATTATGTGTTCAGTCACACAGCTAGTAAGCAGAATACTTAGGATTTGAACTCAGAGCTCATGTGCTCAACCACTATCCCAAACTGCCTATCCTGCTGTTATAGTTCCAAAACCACCACTTCCAGAATTGCTATTCTAATCTATTCGCATGCTTTTGCAGTACAAGCATAATTAGCACATTATAATATGTTTTTCACAATAACACTTTTGGTCATTGTAATGAGGCAATGGGCCTACGACCATTAATGGGACATATCCTGTCATCCAGAGGCAGCATTTGCTTAGCACTGTCATTCTACGTCCTATCATTTATTGTCCCACGTGACCCATACCATTCCCTATAATACTGATTCAAAAATCAAGCTCTGAAATTATGTAATCTTCACTTTAACTTCATTAGCATCAAGAAGACACCAATGTTAGGGGAAGTCAAAAAATACACCAACAGTAGATTTACTTAAGATAAAGAACCCTGTAGATAAAATGCGATATAAACTGGTCATAAGGTACTTAATGGGATCTATCTTGAAACTAATGCATTTACTCTAAATAAAACTCAAACAAGTATGTTTTCTACAAAGAGCACTAAAAGTCTCTTTTCCCAAAAGATTTGTTTCCTAATCCATACATATGTGACAAAATAGCTATTTTCCCTAGTAACCATGATCTGCCCTTTCTTTAGAAAATCAGATTATTTAAAACAAAAATTTTTTAGGGACGCCTGGGTGGCTCAGTCGTTAAGCGTCTGCCTTCGGCTCAGGTCATGATCCCAGGGTCCTGGGATCGAGTCCCGCATCGGGCTCCCTGCTCCGCGGGGAGCCTGCTTCTCCCTCTGCCTCTGTCTCTCTCTCTGTCTCTCATGAATAAATAAATAAAATCTTTAAAAAACAAAAAAAAAACAAAAATTTTTTAAAGACCATCAGCAAAATATGCAGGTACAAGGAAAATACTACAGTGAAATAAACACATAAAATACCTTCAAAAGGAGAGGGTACTTGCAAATTCTTTGTATTGGTGTTACTAAATATCCTTCCAGGGGAACATCTGTGTTCTTCCGTCCTCCAAGTAGCATGCAGTTCTGCAGTGGAGATAAAAATAATTAATTACGATTTTTTAAACCTGAAGCCATGAAATTTTCTTCTATCATAAAATCTTCTGCTAAAACTTGTGAAAGCCTGTCTCCATACAGTTTCTTTCTCTGAGATGAGCCCTTGCAATCACAAATACCATTTACAGAAGACAAAGAGAAGTATTTTTCCATTTCGTATTAGTTATAGAAACCAAAATGTTTTGAATATTAATTATTATATATTCTCCTGACTATGAAGTCTGAGGAAAAAGAGATAGGATAGAGACGGAGGAATAGATAGATGAGTGGGTAGATGGATGGATGGATGGACAGACAGATGAATGGACTGATGGATGAATAAGTAATAGACACAAAGATACACAGATCAATCCTACTTATAAAGGGAGTTGTGTTGTAGTTGAATTGTGGTGTTGTGTTGTGGGGTAAAGAGCAGGCCTAGAGACAACTGGGTTCTATACGTGCTTTGCCACTGACTAGTGATGTAACTTGGGTTGATTTCAGAATGCTAGTTTTCCTGCCTGTAAACCTGTCAAACTGTCATGTTTCAACGAAGTGATTGCTAAGTCACTTTCAGCTATAACACCTCACCAATGAAACTGGCCAGCCAATCTCAGAGAAGGAGGTCAGATATGATCCCCAGAGAGGCAAGATGAATGGAGAAATCTCAAAATCAGCAGAGTAAGATGAAATAGAAGAGAAAATCAACTCTCATTTAAAAAAAAAAAAAAAAGCCTGAAGCATCTGGTCTTTGGTTTATAGTTTGACCATCAATAAAAAAAGGTTTGAAACTTGTGCCAAATCCTGCTTCTGCAATGTCTATCAGAGTAACTGGCAAAAAGAAAGCAGTTAACAAATACGTAGTAAAGGGAGAAAAGGGCCCCTCAAATATCATACTGATGATTCATCAACCTTTAGACCACCATTTTAAGACTACTACTGTCCTATATTCATTGAGAAGAGAGACCAAGTGCTGAGCAGGAAAGGATGAAAAGGAAAGACTGAGGGTAGCAGAACAACCGCCCCACTGACCTGAGCAACTTGGCTTTAGCAGCAATTTGTGTATTCAAGTCAGCAAAACTAACACCATGACTTTAACTTCACCCAGGCACTTTAGAAGACGGGGCAGCAAAGAAGCGTTCTGACTCAAGCATGCTCTTTGAGGGCCTCATCCCCTATTGCAATCAGTTTATCAAAATATTCTTTCCAACTCTGCATGGTATTGTCCCCAGGGGAGCCATGTGAAACACATCTATGTACATCTCACTATATTTCCGGTGATGTTTCAGTATCCCTACACAAGTTAGCACCCCTTACAAATGCGGCCACCGCCTTTACCTAGCTCTGGGTTGAAGCACCCTAAGAAATTCATGACGGCTTAACACACTGTTAATTCCTTGTCTAATAGTACGGTATAGATTATGAACTGTCTTCATAATAGCAGACATTGGTTGCCACTTTAGACTGGCTTATGAAAGCCAGCTCTCTCCTAATGTGTACATAAAGAATGTCTTCTCCCTGAGCTCCCAGAGATTTCCCTGATGATGACAACTTATTGAGGTGACAGCATATATCCAAGTACTCCAAATAATACCACCACCAAATCTGTAAACTCTTACCGGTTTTCCCAAGGGTGACTGTTATTATCCCCATTTTATGGAGATGGAAAATGACACCAGCAATATAATGAATTTCCTAAAGTCATTCGGGTAATTAGTGGCCACTGAGTGCCAGGGCAGGAATTATAAAAGCCCAGGTTTGCTACCAGACTGTGCTGTAGGATCATCTAAAAACCAGCACTCCTCTGAGACTACTGGCAGGGCTTGACACAATTCAGTCAATAAACTAGACCAAGGCAAACAGTCAGCTCTGCTGAGAGTGAAATGGATTCACTAAGACGACAAAGTTCTAACACTTTATATAAAGGGCCCTAAAATTTTAGTGGCATAGAGCTTCTTCTGGCTGTGGCAGAGAAAAGGGATCAGTAAATCCTCTTCCCAAAAAACAACTAATACTCAGCAAAATTGTCAAAGATATCAATTTCAGGGCTCGGGAAATCAACTAAAGTCAAACAAAAAATTGAGATGTGTTTATTCATGAAAAGCTGCTGAATTTTCAGGTAAGAACGGTGGGAGTCTATGGCATCCTCACCTGAGCTTCTCCCACCTTCCCCCTGCCTCCCCCTCCCCCACCTTCCCCAGCGCACCCTGAACAGTGGCTCTATTGTGGTGGCCCCATGACAGGGGCCCTGAAAACCGGATGGGGCTTCCAGATGGGGCTGCAGAGAATAAAAGTCTCACACCTGGGGGTGTTGCCAATAAAATGAGCACACTCCATAAGAAAAATGGAGAATGCCCACAGTTCTGTTAGCCTGAGATTGCAGCCCTCCTTGGAGCAGGTGCCAGACTGTGCACATGCAGAAAACACCCAAGGGGAGGGAGGGTATCCCCAGTGAAAGAAAAATCCAGATCTGACTTGAAAACTGCCTGCCCTCTGAATGTCTCCCGCACCCCCCAAACTCACACATAGATCCACAGACAAGACAGTTAACTGACAAATCACCAACTGAACTAAGTTAAACAGTCACTGGAGTGACCCCTAAAAAGAAAGGCTAAATTATAAAGAGTAGAGATAACAGCTGCACATACAAGAGTCACAGGTCCTCAAATCAAGTCCAGGAAAGTTACTAAAAACAAAACAAAACAAACAAAAAACAATAACCAACTTCAGGAAATAGACTTGATAAATTAAGATGAATATTGTTCTTAGAGCAATCACCCCCCCAAAAAAACCTAAAATACGTAGTTTAAAAAAATCAACAGTGGAAGTAAAATAGTACACTAAGGAAGGTAAAGGAGGAACAGAGGAACAACAACAACAAAAGAAAAAAACACATACAGAAAAAACGATAAAATGGTACATGTCAATACAACAATATCAATAATTACATTAAAGATCAATGAATGGAACACTCCAATCAAAAGGCAGAGATTGTCAGGCTGGATAAAAAAGCAAGATCCGTAATGACGTACTATACATTGGCTAACTGAATTTAAATAAAATAAAATTTTTTAAAAAAGCAAGATACGACTATATACTGTCTTCCAGGGGCATGTTTTAGATTGAAAGACATAACTAGTTTGTAAGGAAAATAATGGAAAAAGATATAACATACAAACAGTACAAGAAGTGTCATGGCTACAATAATATGAGGCAAAATAGACTTTAAGAAAAGAAATATCCCTAGGGACAAAGAAAAACATTTTATGATCAATAGAAATATAAATACAAGCACTTTCAATGAATACATATTTAACAACAGAGCCCCAAAACACTTAAAACAAAAACTGACATAACTGAAAGGCAAGACAGACAATTTAACAATTATACCTATAGATTTCAATATCCTACCCTCAGTAACTGACAGAACACCTAGAGGAAAGGACAAAGAAGACAGAAACAGCACTATGAACAAAAATGACCTAACATTTATAGAACACTCCGCCCAACAGCAGCAGAATATGCATAGTTTTTAAGCACACATGGAACATACAGAGGAAAAAAAAAAAAAACAAAAACTCCAGGACAGACCATATGCTAAGCCATAAAAATGCCTTAAAATGATTTAAATATGTTCTCTGGCCAGAATGGAATTAAATTTAAAAAATCAACTACAGAAAAAAATTTGGAAAATTCCAATATTGGGAAATAAAATAACAGAATGTTAAAACTGATGCTAAGACTTTACCCTACCTGCAAGCTCAAAAGTTAACCTGCCAGAGATTTATGGGTGCTGGAAGAACACATGACACTCCTAGGCCAGAGCTATAGGACTTTTTTTTTTTTTTAAAGATTTTATTTATTTATTTGAGAGAGAGAGAATGAGAGAGAGAGAACACATGAGAGGGGATAGGGTCAGAGGATGAAGCAGACTCCCTGCCGAGCAGGTAGCCCGATGCGGGACTCGATCCTGGGACTCCAGGATCATGACCTGAGCCGAAGGCAGTCGCTTAACCAACTGAGCCACTCAGGCGCCCTATAGGACTTTTTTTTCCTTATAGCAATAGCGGTAGCCAGAGTATCACTATTTTGGGGCCAGTTTCCCACGGCTCAGTTCCCACATCGCAAAACAAGGAAGACCAGGTGGCCCATGCACATGGACACCAGGAGAGGAGACCTGAAGCGAAGAAACGTGTATCTTTCATGAGGGCAGCCGGCGTGACTGCCCGCCTCTTAGGAGGAAGAGAATATCTCTACCTTCTGAGGCTGTTGGTGATATAAACATCCTTTAAAAGATCGGCCAGAACAAAGGCAGTCAGTTCCTCTGCTCAGAAAATGTGCAGGGACACAAGTCCCATGCAGAACTGCCTTCCAAGACAAACTCTAAATAAAGAATAGACTAAAGATATTACAAAGCAAACTAGACATTCTCGAAAACTGAATGAAAATGAAAACACATGTCAAATTTTATGGAATAAAACTAACGCAGTGTGTAGGGCAAAATTCATAGCTTTAAACACCTATACTGGAAAAGGCAAAAAGGTCACAATAAAAACTCTTAACAAACTATGAATATAGTAGAACTTCTTCAAGCAGGAAAGGACATCTGCAAATAAACCTACAGCTAACATCACATTTAATGATGAAAAACTGATTTCCCCCTAAGATCAGAAACAAGGCAGGCATGTCTGTTCTTACCACTTCCATTCTACATTGTACTGGTTCTAACCAGTGCAAAAGCCCAGGTTAAAAAAAAAAAAAAAAAGACATCTATATTGAAAAGGAAGTAATAAAACTGTCTTTACTCTCGGATGACACGATCCCATATGTAAAATATCCTAGAGAATCTACAAAAAAAAACCTACTAGAACAATACATGAATTTAAACCACAGAATACAAAAATATACAATAAACAAAAATAAGTAAAAGTCAGATGTTTATATGGTAGCAATGAACAATCCAAAAAAATGAAATTAAGATCATTCCAATTACGACTGCATCAAAAAGGGTAAAACACTTGGTAATAAACTTAACAAAGTATAAGACCCAAATACAGACTTCTTAAATATAACAAAAACATGTTCATATGGAAAAAATTTAATAAATCGGACTTCAACAAAATGTAAGAATTTTGATTTTCAAAAGATAACATTTTTAAACGAACAAACCACACTGGGTGGAAATATTCACAAATTATATATCAGATACAGTAGCTGTCTCCAAAATAAAGAACACTTATAGCTCAATAAGATAAACATCTCAATTTAAAAATGGACAAAAGATTTGAATAAGCATTTCACCAACAGGATATGTGGAATGGCTAATAAGAACCTAGAAAGCATGCCTGATATCACTGGCCATGAGAGAAATGCAAATAAAAATAACCTTGAGATAAACTACACATCCACTATCACAGCTATACTTGGAACTGGTAATACCATGTGTTTGCAAAGATAAAAAGAAACTGCAATCATCATACATTGCTGGGGCATATGGCACAGTCACTTTGGCAGTTTCTTAAACATAAACTTACTGTGACCTAGCAGTTCCACTCTTAGCATCTACCCAAGAGAATGAAAATTATTCACACAAAAACTTGCACGTGAATGTTCATCTCAGCATTGTTTATAAAATAGCTCAAAATGGACATTTCCTGACTTTTCTGTACTAATAAATATCTCTCTCTGAAATGATCTTCAAGGTCCATTATTAATCATACTTGCTTGCTGACCCAATGTTCATACACTGGCAAATAGATAAACAAAATATGGTATATCCATACAATGGAATACTATTTAGCAATAAAAATGAATGGCATATGGATATATGCTATAATGAGGATGAACCTCAAAACATTTTACTCAATAAACGAATCCAGGCAAAAAAAAGTACATTGAAGGATTCCATTTATATGAACTATCCAGAAAAGGCAAACTATGGAGATCAAAAGTAAATCAAATGATTGCCTAGAGTTCACAGTGGTTGCAGAGTGGGCAGTGAACAAGCATGAGGGACTTTTTGGGGTGCTGGAAATCTCTATAACTGGATAACGGGGATGGTTGCTCCACTCCACAATTTGCTAAATATTATTGAATTGTACAATTATGATGTGGTCCTCACTGGCAATTGTCCAAATTACTACCAAAATATGCATTTTGGAGAAATTAAATATATATTCTTGTTCTTTCTGTGAAAAGTGAATAAGGAATGTATGTAGAAGAAAGGTCTATCTTTAAATTTCTTTTCTACAATACCCAGGATCTGTTTCCTTCCTGTGACCGCCCCACTTACAGCTCTCTTAGAAAAAGTAAATGAAACCCTAGGGAGCTGAGGGATATAAAAGCGATGATGAACTCTGGCATAAACGTCTTCTCGCACTAGGAATCTGTGGTTCTCACAAACAATTCATAGTCAACCAGGAGAGGGCATTATCAGTGTTTTCCCATGCACAAGCTTCTGCCAACTCTCCCTTCTTACATTTATCAAAGGACTCTAGTCTCCTAGCCTGGACACATTTAGAGCATTGCTCCACGAGTAGTTTTTACACCACACTGATGCTAGTCGTTGGCTCCTTAGTGAGCCTATCAATAAATCACAGCATATGGTAACACTTAAACATATACTTACCAAAAGAAATGTGCGGATTGTTCTTATTTTGTTAAGTTCAAGAAGCAATTTTTGTGCCTTCTCATGGTTACTACAATATTCATCGTAGATACGAAACTTGTCTTTCTGTGAATTTGAATAAGGATAAGTTAGAGTCATGTTAGTAGCCATTTGGAAAGATTAACCTGTGTGATGTTTGTGGACAAGCTTTATGTGTCCAAAGTGTTTACTATATTTACTATATTTTGGGAGCTCTACAGTTTATTTATCAATTTTCTCTGATCCATGAAGAATAGCCTAGGAAAAAAGATAGCTTATATTAACTAGAGTCCAATATGATGTATGCAATAATAAGTAAATGAACCAAACAGTAGCAAATTACAGAGAAGAAAGTACTTAGCTTTCCTGAGAGGATTCAGATACCGCTTTAAAAAAAAAAAAGTAATACCTGAGCAAGGTCCAGAGAGATGAATCAATCCATCATTCCCAGGCAGGGAGAGGGAAGGAAGCATTTTAGGGAGAGGGAAGAGCATGTGCCAGATCATACAGGAATAGAGAGACCTAGTATCCTGTAGTTTGTATGCACCAATCTGGACAGTTGTGTTTATGAGGGACATGGACAAACAGGAGAATATCAAGCAAAAAGTGACTAAGATAATGATGGACTTTGGAGACACTACACATGAGAGGTCATTTCAAAAAGAGATATTTGTTAGTATAATAAAGTAAGGAAATGGTAGCTACTTTTAGATAGCTGTCATATTGTAACAGACTTAAAACTCTATGTAGCTCCAAAGCACAAAACTAAGACCCCTGGGTAGAAATTGCCAGGGCAATCAGTGATGGGCAATGGTAGGCAGATTCAGGATTAACATAAAGATTCTCTAATGCTTGGAGCTGTCACTAAAAATGATCAAGTTAGGAACAAAATAAACAACCCTCACATTTGCAACAGAAGAGGTACTTTTGAAAAGGGAGTAATTTCACCATCATGATCTCTAAGTATCCTTCCATCATTAGATTTTCTCTCAGTGGCTAGGATTAGTATCTATCAAAGCAGTACCAATAAGAGGAAGGCACAGAAAATGTATCGATCAAATATTGGAACAGAAGTGTGTCCTCTGAAATTTCCAAGACATGCATTTGGAAAGCAACACTGAGTGCTATTTTATATAGCCAGTAGAAAATATACTGAATTACTTATTTCAAGAGATGGTATGACCCAGAATGAAACACACTTCAAAAATAGTTTAGCTAAATTCATGGATGACAGATTCATAGTGTGTTACTGAGGAAATGGATGTCAGGGTGCAAGATTCCCATGTGCGGCCCTGGACTAAGAAAGCAAATGCTCCAGCTGGCAGAAGATTTGAATTCTTTCATGAAAAGGAACAGTCTGGATTAAGTGGACACAAACATGCATGGTTTCCAGTCATGCCCAAAGAAAGCATGGCTTGATCTTCCTATGCCAAGGAGCTTCTCTCCATTTAATATTAATTACCTTTATGAAATATTTCCTGATTATAAAAAGAACATATGCAGCGTCTGCTCACTACATATAGAAATACAGACCTAGAAGCTACATATCATTACCTTTCTAAAGGCTAAACAGAAATAAAAATAAACAAAAATTGATTTCTATGATAAAATACTCTTATGCATTTTTAAATAAAAGATTAATTATATAGCATTTTGGTAAAGAAAGGAATTCAGGTGGGTATTCTGAAAATTAGCATCAGTGGAATGGTATAAATAGCACTTTTTTTTTTTTTTTTTGGTATGAATGCCCTTTAGTTCTGAAAACAATTTTCATTTTACGGGTGTCTTTTTACTTTATAAATCAATTGCACAAATAATTTCAACTACCATGTCCAAAGAGACGGAAATGATCACACGAGCGTGACGTGTAAGAAACAACTGAGGACTGGCTGGTTTTTCTTCTGCACCACTCAGTACAACCTTCTGAGAAACCATCCTTGAGAAACACTGAGACTCAGGCATCTGTGTACCTAGAGTGACACGGCTGATTCACCTGCAGGCTTGTCACCAGTCGATTAACAAGGGAACATTCTGACTCACAAAAGGCTCATCATGCCATTATAAGAGTAAGGATTTTCTGCCTCAAAAGGGATATGCTCTATGTTTGAGAGAAACATAAAAATCCATTCATTATGAACAGCCTGAATATTCATTAGAATTCAAAGCTACAGAGGATGCGAAGAACTAACTTGTTGGGAAAAAGAAAAGGCTGTTTATTCTTCACTGAATAAAATGGATCACCCCTTTTCTGGCTCTCAGTGGAAGGTTTCATTGGCCTTAAAAGACCCCAAACTTTTGGTGTTACATTTTACTTCTAATGCTGAATTCTCACATTCTACTGTGCCAAAAGCTAAACCTTAAAATCAGGAGTGGGGGTGGGGAAGAGCTTTTAAAATAAACAGAAATTGATCCTACAAAGTGAAGAAAGCAGGTTCCCACTTCTTGTTGAGCGTTAGGTTCTGGATGTAGGCATTCTTCCACGACTTTTAAAAATTCCTTATGTACAGCGAGGATATCTTCAATGTTTGAGAACAGCATCTGCAAATAAATGTAAGTAAGTGTAATAGTGAAGCAGTTTAAAAAAAAAAACAAAAAAAAAAAACCCACAAAACTCCATGAGAGTACAGCATTCTCTCCCCAAGCTGAAAACTTTGGGGCATAGCTATCCTTCCCACCTGCCCAGAGGGCAGAGCTCCAATTTTGTCTGGACATCCTTTCCACTCCCACACAACTCTGGGAACCAGGAACCTATTCCTGGCTCTCAGGAAAAGCCTGAGTGACTAAATCCAAGCATGACAGTCCCCACTCCATTAGTGAGAATGGGTGGCAGATAACCTAGTGCAGGCGGACTTGCTGGCAGGCTTTTGGGGGCAAGGGCTTCTTTGCTCTCTGGAAGGGCATCCTGGAATGGACAGCCCTCTTCCCCTCTGGAAAGGGGCTGTGTCTGAAGTGACAGCTGGGCAGCTACAGGGTCAGCGGCGAGAGGAGCCAGACAAGGGGCAAAGCGGATAACCTGGATGGCAAAGTGAAGAGCTAGACAGAACCTGGCAAACTTATTGATCTCCCTGAGTCACAGGTCCTGAACCTTCTCTTCTGTCTGGAGTCCCCAAATGAGAGCCGAAGTATCTTCAAGCCATTTGAATAATAAGTGTCTTTTGCTTGCAACCTAAAGCATACAAACTAAAATGCTCCCATGGTAAGGAGAATTTGAAAGTTAGTATTTAATTTATGAAAAAATAGTCAGAAGGGCCTATAAAAATCCTTGGGAATTTTTTTTAGTAAAATAAAACGGCAAATCAGCACCAAAAATAAATATCAATGATAATTTATACAGTTTAAATGAATAATGATGGTAGTACAATTAATTTTCATTTACCTCTTTCCCCTTTACAAAACTCTTCATCATTTTCCTTCCCTGCAGCCTCAAAGGAAAGGCTTATACATTTGTTTCTGAGCTGAAGATATTATGCAGACGTTTTCTGCACCATTGAACCATCCAAATCGTTTGTTCTTGGTGATCAGAGACTGGTAGTCAAATCTGTCCACATCTTGCCTTCCCAAGACGCCTCTGGCAATGCTCTCACACAGGCTCTGCCCCCACCCCCCACAGACGCTGAGATTCTCAGTTGTGGGTTTGTTTTTCTTCCTCTTTTCAAACTGTCCTAAGGCCTTGGCAAAAAATTGCTCCATGTCTTCTACACCATCCTCATCACCCTGTTTCTCTTCCCAAACCCTCATTTCCCTTTTTCTCAGGGTCGCCCATTTAAGTGACTGGCGCAGAACTTATCCTGGAACAGAGGAGAAGCTGAAGAGCCTAGAGTAACATCCCACAGATGAAATTTTAGCTAAAGGGGAATGTGCACTTGGGTTGAGGGCCAACTGCGCCTCCTCACCTTCACTGTTTCTTCTGTTACATTTTTGTCAATTTTTGATGCGGCACACTGGTTCATTCGGTGTAAGAATGCCTGCATGAAACAAAAAAAAAGATATTGTGAAGGCAACATTAGGTTAATAAAATAACAGGGTGTTGATCAGAACTAAATTTCTTATAGGAAACCAGAGTTAAAAATCCAATAACTACTGAGAATAATAGTTTTGTGGTAAACGGTGAAACCCGGGTTCACTGTGGCTCCTCCCTGGGAATTAAATCCTTCAGAGTTTTGGGGCAGGACCAAAAGTGATCATGTATATATAAACTAAATTTATCTACCATGATCTCAACGTTCTGTGGTAAACACTTAAGAGTCAAATGTTTCCTAAACTTCTAAATCTAATGAAAAATGGGATTTCTGATAAAAAAAAAAGGCAGAGGGCAGAAATTCCAAAGTGACCCTTTTGGAACTGAGAGAGATTGAGGGAAGGAGATAGGGAGGAAGAGACAGAAAGAGATAGAAAGAGAAGGAAAGACAGAGAGAGAGAGAGAGTGACTCTTCAAGAAGGAATGAAATGATTTCCTTTCTCTTCCTACCTACCCCCTCCCAAGTTTTAGAAAGCCAGATTTTGTATTTCTGGGATCAGGTCAGGGCTCCCCCCATAGCCCTACGGCAGGCAAGTAAGTTCCTTAGTATTTCAAAGATCTGGATTCTTCTTAATAAGTCATTAACCTTGGACCCATGACCAAATAAGCTATTATTTTTGCAAAGGAAAAGAAGAGTAGAAAGAGCTATTTATATTGGGTCTTAAAAGAGAAAGTTTGGAAGGAAGAGGAGAAGTGACTTTCCATCCAGCAAATCTGGCTTGTGTCTCCAAGACATTGTTCATTAATCACCTAGTGACCAGGTGAAATCATTGTTTCCCTTGTCTGTCTTAAGAACGTCAGGCATACCAACCAAGTTAGGGTATGACTACACAGCCCACCAATCCCCAGGGCACACAGAGTCTCCAGGGAATCTCTGGATACTACATCAAACAAATGAAGATTAAAGTAAGAATCCCATTTTTGACATGCTATATTTACAAAGATTTAAGAGATTAAGCAAACCCAGTATTGTTCATAATGTTCCAAAGTTATCACCTTCAAGGACATTGCTAGTAAGAGTATAAAATGGCACAGGGGCGCCTGGGTGAGTCAGTCGGTTAGGTGTCCAACTCTTACTTTCAGCTCAGGTCATGATCTCTGGGTTGTGAGATGGAGCCGCCCATCAGGCTCCATGCTGAGTGTGAAGCCTACTTAAGATTCCCTCTCTCCTTCTGCCTCTGCCCCCCCCTCTAAAAAAAAGAGGGGGGTATAAAATGGCACAACATTTCTGGGAACAACTTGACAATATATCTCAAATTTTTAAATGGGCATACCCTTTAACCCAGAAATTCTTCTTCCAGGATTTATCCTAAGAAAACTTTCAGGCAAGGGGTTACAGTATATTGATTACAAAAGCGGAAACAGTGGAAACAACCTAAATGCCCATTAATAAGGGAATCAATTTTATTATGGTACATGCAAATTACAAAATACTATGCAGAACTATAATCATAATGGAATGTGATAAAAATTTTATAGAAATATATATAAACAGATGTCTATAAAATATTGTTTGGTGAACAAATTTACTAAGCAGCTTTCTTGATAGGTACACACATATATGTACACACATATACATATTACATACAAGTATGTATACATAAATATACTTGTGTAATGGCAGTGTGCATTCATACTACGAGATAATATGTAGCATATATCAAAATGCAGCAATGTGACCTTAGTACACTTTCTCATGCTCAGAATTTTTGGCTGTGAGCATACTATAACTTTGGTAAAAGGAAAAACAAAACTATTTAAAAGAAAACAAATGAGCCACAGGATCTCATTGCTAGCATTAGCTTCAGCCCCATCTCTATTCCCGATTCAATCCGTTCATGTTTCAGTCTATAACTACAAAGCCACATCAGTACTAATAGCCTCAACAGAATGAAATAATTCAGCTGAATTAAATAAGTTGACTAAGAAAGCATTGGATGTGACCTTATTTTTTTATTGGAGACATGTGACATGATTTTTGAACTATTATCTAAAGGAGGTGTAATTGCTGATGAAAAGAGATTTTGAATTTCCTGACTTTGCCCATTTTAATTAGTATCAGTCTAATTTTTAATTTTAGATTTGGTTTTATTGACTCTTTTCCATTCTAAAAATGCTCCGTTAGTTCTTTCCATTTAGTCTTAAAATAACATGGTGGTGTAGTCGCCTAGTTTACATTTCGTGTTGACCACACAGTAAACAGGTAATCTCTCGTGCAAGCAAAGCTGAAAGTTCACCTCTACATTTATAAACCTTTTCTTCATGAACTGAACTCAGTCACATTCTGAAGCTCATAAATTAAAGTTAGGAGGCAGTACAAATGAATCAAAATATGAGTTAGAAGGGAACATACAAACTAAGAAAGTAAACTGTATCTTCATCTGACTCTTTATCTTCCTATCTTCCGTGACAACATGGAACTTTTTGTTTAACTGTATATGAAAGAAAACCTGGAACTTGTTAGCATTTCTGATCAAGCATTTATCTTCCTAAGAGCTTCATTTTATACACAGTTCAGGCAGATTTCAGATAGTTTTCCTAGAGCACAAAAATCACAGAAACTGACATTTTTGACAAAACATGTAAGTCTTCCTTCCTTAAGATAAAGAAAAATAATGTGTTTTCAGAATCCTCTTTTAACAACCAGCATCTACAAAGTCCCTTCAGACTTTGTAATTGGAGCATTTAATTTTTCTCCGACCAAAGAAACATTAATACCCTAAATACAAAAATACATGAGGGATTTCATATGCTGTTTTTTTTTAAGATTTTATTTATTTGACAGAGAGAGAGAGAGAACAAGCAGGGGAGCAGGAGATGGAGAAGCAGGCTCCCCACTGAGCATGGAGCCCTATGTGGGGCTCGATCCCAGGACCCTGGGACCATGACCTGAGCTGAAGGCAGTCGCTTAACTGACTGAGCCACCCAGGTGCCCCTTCATATGCTGTTTTATCTCTGCTTTCATTCATTCCCTTTGGTCCAGAATTTCATCAGAATTAGATCATTTCACTTTGATAAAAATACATTGAAAATAAGTACAGGAAAAAGCTTGTAATGCCAGTGGTTCTTAAGCTTTTTATTGTGTACAAGACTTGGAGAGTTTCTTCTAAATGCAGATTCCTCTGTCCCCAGAAGGTCTGATTCAGCAGACTGGTTAAGGACCCAGAAATCTGCATTTTGGTAAGTTCCCTAGATGATTCTGATGCACTTGGTCCAGAGACCACATATGATGAACATTCCTTTAAGTTTATTCTTCCAGAGACTAAAGAAACAGACTGTAAGGAAACAAGTGAGTCTCAATCGAGAAAATGGGTTCAGTTACTTCTTCTTGACTTTCAAACCCTATGTCAACTCCCTCTATGCACAATACCCTCTGGCTCTGTCTGCCACTTGGTGTTCCTGATATCCCACCAGAGAACCCTCCCTCCAACTATGAAAATCAAACCTGGGCTGCATAAACGGGGCATAATAATCTCTGAATGCTAGAGAGATGCAGAGACCTGTGAGCTAAGACCGACTAAGTTGCATTTGGAGGAGGTGAGGCTCCCAGGTGCCCCTGCTTGTACCTTCCAGTTTGCAGGTGTGTTAGCATGAACTCAGTTTGCCAGAATTCCCCTAACAACGATTACACAATGCATTCCTAGATGTCACTCTAGTCAGGGGCTTTTTTTTTCCCACACAGAGAACAGAACTCTCCATCTTCTCTTCAATTTCCTCCACATTGTTTTTTTCCTACCGTGTAAAACAGGATAATAAGATGCCATACATTAATTAAAGTTTAAGAAAGCTAAAAATGTCACAAATGTGCTAACAAGAAAGAAAAGTAAAAGAAGTAAGAAAACTCATGAAGATTTAAGAGGGAGAGGACAGCAATTCCCTTCCATGTCTGTCCGTCTAGACCACTGCTTGCTCAAATGGTAAGGCAAAGTCCACGATGAATTTTATTCCCAGAATGCACCAGTTTATTTTATCATTTTGATGTACTAATTTATCTCCTTCAACTCATATTTGTCCTCCCCACACTTTTCATCAGTCAGGCATGCACAGTAGATCACTCTCAAAAGTCACACAGATATATTCATTGCTATAACATTTTCAGATAGTTGTGGATATTCTTCTTTAATACAACACCAAAACTCAGTAAGTGGTAGTTTCTTAAAGGTTAGTCATGATTTTAATCTGAAGCCAACGATATCAGTGAACTTTCCATACTCTGTTGCATTAAAACCAATTGATCTATCTTGCAATTTGAAGGGATCTATTATCTATGCTTGATGCTGTAAATTTTTTTAGCAATGATTCACTGGGAGTTAAACATATCTTCAAAATAGTAACACATTTTGTTATTTAATATCAAAGAAAACCCACATCATATTAGTTAATATCAGTATCCAACTCATTAGAAAAGTCTTTACGTATTAGGAAAACATCGAGCTCATAAATGTAAATTTTCCAAAACTCTAAATTCACTTGCAAACTTGAATTTATCATCATCAACAAATACTATCAGTTCTTTTCCTTGAAGTGACAGGCTTACTTCATTCTTTTTTGAAAAAACTATCTGCCAAATACCCAAATGCCCTGAAACTGAAACCATAGTTTATCTCACAGTTGTTATTTCAAGTAAATATAATGTTCCATAGCAGCTCAATCACAAATCCTATCCCTGGAGACAACCATAATATTTGAGTATGCCGCAGAACTACTTAGGTATACTTCCCACTTCATCACACAGAATATGAGAAAAGCATGTGCTCAAGAGTCATGTCTTAATAAATTTAATAATTTTTACAGTTTTAAGTGAAACTGGCATCCCCTTGCGACTCCCCCATGAGTGAGGAACGGGAAGTATATGGTGGCTCCTACTACAGTTTGGTGCTACTGCTCAGATTCACACTAAAATATCAGCAGTTTTACACACTACTGATTTTCCCCCACCGGTGCAAGCATCAACATAGTGGGGGGAAAAAAAGCAAATAAAGCCTTAATATTACCATTAAAATAGTTTTGACCTTACATATTCTCCAAAAGGATGTTATAAAACCCCAAAGACTGCAAAGCGTATGTTGAGAGCCACTGTTTTAGGCATATAAAATATATCAATAAACAAAATAGTCAAGAATTTCTGCTTATATTCTAGTGGGGGGAGACAGACAATATGCAATAAACATAATAAACATAGTTGGCATATTAGAAACTAGGTGCTGGGGCACCTGGGTGGCTCAGTCGTTAAGCGTCTGCCTTCGGCTCAGGTCATGATCTCAGGGTCCTGGAATCGAGCCCCGTATCGGGCTCCGCATCGGGCTCCTGGCTCAGCGGGAAGCCTGCTTCTCCCTCTCCCGCTCCCCCTGCTTGTGTTCCCTCTCTCGCTGTGTCTCTCTCTGTCAAATAAATAAATAAAATATTTAAAAAAAAATCTAGGTGCTAAAACTGAGCAATGAATTTACTATAATAATAAAAACATATCTACACACATTTGAAAAAACATATAAGAATTATTAAATTTTACCAAACATTTAAGGAATAAATTATACCAAGCCTCTACAATCTCTTTCGGAAGACAAGAGTAGAAGAAACATCTCCTAACTTGTTCTATGAGGCCAGCATCACCCTAATACCAAAACCAAAGACTTCACAAGAAAACTAAAGACCAATATCTCTTATAAATATAGATGTAGAAGTTCTAAGCAAAATATTAACAAATAAAAGCCAAAAATGTATAAAAACAATTATACACCACAACCAAGGGGAATTTATCGCAGGTAGGCAAAGCTGGTTCAACATTCTAAAATCAATTAATGAAATCCATCACATTACCAGTCTAAAAAGAAAAATCATATGATCTGATCAACAGATGCAGAAAAAAGCATTTGACAAATCCAACACCTACTCGTGACAAATACTCAGTAAACTAAGAACACAGGGGAATGTCCTCAACATTATAAAAAAAATCTTTAAAAAAAAAAACCCTATGGCTAAAATCATATATATTCGTGAGAAACTTGAAGCTTTCCCCCTACAATCAGGCAAGGCAAGAATGTCTCCTGTCACCACTCCTTTTCAGCATTGTCCTGTATTTCCTAGCTAATACAATAAGACAAAAAGAGAGATAAAAGGTATATAGGTTGTAAAGGAAAAATAAAACTGTCTTGGTTCACAAATGATATGATTGTCTATGTGGAAAATCCAAAAGCATTGACAAAAAACCTCCTGGAACTTAGAAGCTATTATAGCAAGGTTGCAGGATGCAAGGTTAATAATATACAAAAGTGACTCACTTTCCTCTGTATCAGCAATGAACAAACAGAACTTAAAATTATAAACACAATACCACTTACATCTTCACCTCCAAAAATGAAATACTTAGGTATAAATCTAACAAAATATGTACAACAGGAGGAGAACCCCAAAACTCAGATAAAAAATACCAAAAAAAGATTAAATAAACGGAGAGAAATAGTCCACATTCATGGATAGGAAGACTCAATAAGGTCAAGATGCTAGTTCTTCCTAACCTGATCTGTGGATTTAACACAACTCTAATAAAAATCCCAGCAAGTTCTTTTGTGGATATCAACAAAATGATTATAAGTTTATATGGAGAATAAAAACTCAGAATAGCCAAAACAATATTAAAGAATAAGAACAAAGTCAAAGGACTGACATTACCTGACTTCAAGGCTTATTACAAAGCCACATTAATCAAAACAGTGTGGATTTGGTTAAAGAACAAACAGATAAATGAAATACAACAGAGAGCCCAGAAACAGACTCACACAAATATAGTCAACTAAGCTTTGACAAAGGAGCAAAGGCAAAAGGATGGAGAAAGGATAGTCTTTCTAACAAATGGTGCTGGAACAACTGAACAGCCACATGTGAAAAAACAAAACAAATAAACAAACAAAAAGGAATCTAGACACAGACCTTACATCCTTCAGAAAAATTAGCTCAAAATGGATCAGACCCAAATGTAAAATGCAAAACGATAAAGAATCCTAGAATTTTCTGTTTAAAGATTTTATTTATTTATTTGACAGAAAGAGACACAGTGAGAGAGGGAACACAAGCAGGAGGAGTGGGAGAAGGAGAAGCAGGCTTCCCGCAGAGCGGAAAGCCCGATGCGGGGCTCAATCCCAGGACCCTGAGATCATGACCTGAGCTGAAGGCAGACGCTTAACGAATGAGCCACCCAGGCGCCCCTAAAGCTCCTAGAATTAACATAGGAGAAAATTTCTAGGCGACACTGAGAATGGTGATGACTTTTTTAGATATAACACCAAAGGCATGATCCATGAAAAAAAATTACTGATAAGCTGGACATCATTAAAATTAAAAACTTCTCCTCTGTGAATGACAAGAGAATGAGAAGACAAGCCACAAACTGGGAGAAAGTATTTCCCTAAGAAATATATGACATATATGATAAAGAACTATTGTCCAAAATGTACAAAGTACTAGTAAAACTCAACAATAATAAAGTCAACAATGAAATTAAAAAATGGGCAGAACAGAACAGACACCTCACCAAAGAAGATATACTGATGGCAAATAAGCATATGAAAAGATGCTCAAATCTTATGTCATTAGGTAATTGCAAATTAAAACAACAATGAGATACTACACACCTATCAGAAAGGACAAAATCCAAAATACTGAGAGTGCCAAAGGCAAGGATGTGGAATAATCAGGAACTCTCATTCATTGCTGGTGGGAATGCAAAATGATACAGCCATTTAGGAAAACAGTTTGGCATATTCTTACCCTAAATATTCTTACCATGCAATTCAGCGATCGTGTTCCTTAAAAGTTACCTAAATGAGTTGAAAATTTATCCATAACAAAACCTGCACCTGGATGTTCAGAGCAGCTGTATTCATAATTGACAAAAGTTGTAAGCAAACAAGATGTTCTTCAGTAAGTGAATGGATAAATACATCCAGACAATGGAATATTATTCAATCTAAAAAGAAATGAGCATGATCCAGCCCCTCCCTCCTCTCGTATTCTGTCTCATCCCAGCTTCCCCATTCTGGACCACTGCCCAACCACAACCACCTTCCTGTGCCTCCCCAACAAAACACGCCTACTTCCACCTTGGCACCTTTTCACAACCTGCTTCCTCTGCCTACACCCTCTTCATCTGGCTGCCTCCTGCTGTCACTCAGTTCTAAGCTTCAGGTCTCTCATGGCCATCCAGTCTAAGTGTTCCCTTTCCCAACCCCCATCATGCCCTACCTACCCCATTCCTCTACTTTATTTACCCTATGGCACTACCTGTTCCTCCATGTCCCATTTTATGTATTTGTTTGTTTACTAGTCCCCCACATTGGTCCCAGAGCTCTATGAAGGCAGAGTCTATCTGTTTTGTTCACTTGGGTTTCCCCAGTATCTCCAACAATGACTGTGTAGTATTAATTCCCCTCATGTATTATCTTCCCAAATATTCATCAGCAGCTTGGAATATAAGATTATCATATAAACTTTTTTCTTTTTCATCACCAGATACCAGGGTTTCTCAACATTAACATTCTTGACATTTGTGTCAGAAAAATGTTGGTTGTGGGGTCTGTCCTGTACATGTAGGATGTTTAAGAGTTTCATGGCCTAAACCAGCTAGATGCTAACAGGACCTACCATCCCCAATTGCAACAACCCAAAATGTCTCTCTACATTGCCACAAGCCCACTCTGCACCCCCAAAGTGGTGCAGTTGAGCACCACTGGCATACACAATCCCAAAATACCTATAGCAGTGTTAAGGAAATTCACAAATTTGAGGCTAAAAGCTTCTCATTATCAACCTCTCTGGGCTACATTATAAAAATAAGGAATTTTTTGTGTCTTCCTGAGCTTTAGCAATGTCCCATATTTCTCCATGTATCTTCTTATTTCAATAATTTTGTTAGATTATGAGTAAAAAGTCCAACACATTTTTATTAAAATTATAATTAGGGAGAATTTATGTTTAAATTTCTTTTCAAACTAAGTAGATTTTTTAAAGCTCCCTTTGTCATGTATTTTCCACTCAACAATGAACAACAATTATAAAATACTTCTGGTTTGCATGTCTGCTCTCCACCAGACTGTATAACCCTACAGAAAATGTATGGGCAGCATGTTTTCATCTTTGAAACAGGTATTAGTTTGTCCCTAGACTGCCATGACAATATTCCATCCATACAAAACTCCAAAAACTGATAGATTAATAAATCATTTGTCAGTAGTTCAGTAGCACTGAAGACTCACCCTCTTGGGCATCTACCACTCAACAAACCATCAAAGGAAAATATATGCCACCCTGGGTTACTCAGATAGATGCCTAAAGAGATCACAGTGATACCAAACAGTATGTCAATATCCCCAGCAAAAACCCTTGGGATGTTGGTGTTTTTTCATGATTCAGAACCAAAAGGACTTATTATGTCATATTTGTTGAGAGCCTGTTAATATCTGCTCAATTTCCCACCAAAAGATGTTTTAGTTTTTCTCAGAACAACTATTAATTCAAAATTAACAACATCAACATCTAGGTGAAGATAATTTTTCACCATACATCCATATTTTTTAAACTTACTTGGCTGAAACTTCCCCAGGATCTGAGGATAATTAAAACATTACTTAGTGTCTTCTGTTTGACCTCAATATGCTAAAAAGCAGCATGACAGATTTATGCTCTTCAGGACTTCTCAGGGGAAAGAATTCATACTGGATCAGCATATGATCAGTACTCTAACTACATGGAAGGCACAGGATTTTAAAGATGGTTAATAGTTAGGTCGCTGGAAAGTCACCAGTGAAAATGGACAGAAGATGAAGGAGAAACCAGAACTATGCTCGATGGAATCATCAATGCATAAAATGATGATTTTATGATGCATAGAATTATTAAAAGGAAAGTAAAAATCAGAAAACTTATTAAGATGATTTCAATAACATACCATAATAAAAGCAAACTTTTCTGAAGTGTGTTGTCAATTTTTAAAGCTTTTGTTATTTTGTTACGTTTTTGTTTTTCTCTTGTGTATTTTTGCCATTTCAATTCCCACCATCTCATCCTCGACACTCAGCCCTTAAAAATAGATTTATAGTAGCCATCTTTCTTGGGTATTTAACTTCCATTGACTTGAGGCAATGAGTTAAGTCTAAAGCAAAGATCAAATGCAGTAGAGGTATTTTTTAACATAGCACAATTAGATTAAAACATTGTTTCAACTGCTACCATTTAAGGAAATAAGAACATTGACATAAAAATCAACAATTACAGTCCCTCTTCAAACACTAGGAGAAAAGATCAACCCAGGTTCCACATTCCTGAGTGGTAGCAATAGGCTGGAACAAAAGCAACCACATGTTCCCTTCACTTGCTACAGTCATTACTATTCCCTGTTACCTCCATCCCAAAACTAAACATTAATTGTTGTTTATTCCCACACTGATTGCCAAGGCCCGTTTGGGTTTTTATAAATCCTTAATACTGATCATTCCAGAGCTCTACGTTTTATTTGATTTTATTTTCAAATTTTATTTATCTTTAGTAATCTCTACACCCAACGTGGGGCTTGAACTCACCACCCTGAGATCAAGCCACATGCTCTCCTGACTGAGCCAGCCAGGCACCCCCAGAGTTCTCAGTTTTAAAACGGCATTTGGGCTTAAAGTATTGGAGTGAAAAAGTCACCAGATGAGAAGAGAAAAAGCCTGAATGAAAAACACTAAGAAAACTGGTGCCTATTTACTTAACATCTGGTTTCCCAAGGATTTCACAATTACATGAGATGTTAATTCTAATGTAATACAATTAATTTTCTCGAAGACAAAAAACCCTATGTTCTTTATTTTAAACTATTAAATATTTTTTTAATAAAGTGACTTTTTGGCAATAAATTTTTCTTGGTTTATATATTCCAAGTATCATTTGATTCATGATGATCTTGTGTTCCTTGTATTGTTTCGGGTGATTGATGTCTCTTTCCAGAATGGTCAGTGATACACGAAACTTTAGGAAAAAAACAACTAAATAAGTAAGATTTAGAAGCGCCCAGTGTTTATAGTCTGCTATTTTGAAACCCCTCAAAATTAATCCTCCCCAACACACCTATAAACACCTACCACACACCTAGGCAGACACAGGATGTCTCATACGCAGGGAGTACAGCCAAGGCTCTGAGCCTGTTTCCTCACACATTAAATTAGGTTAAAAAATAAAAGTACCTTGGGGCGCTTGGGTGGCTCAATGGACTGAGCCTCTGACTCTTTGTTTTAGCTCAGGTCATGATCTCAGGGTCCTGGGGTAAGCCCCACATCCAGCTCTGCACTCAGCTGGGAATCAGCTTGAGATTCCCTCTCTCCTTCTACTCCTACCCCTGCTCACGTGTGCATGCGCTCTCTCTCTCAAATAAATATTTTTTTAAAAAATAATAGTACCTATCTCACAGAGAGGTAAAGAGAATTCACAGAGGTAATTTTTGTTGGGCACTCTGCACAGTGCCAGTGCATAATCAGGACCAAAAAAATGCTAACTGGTATTTCTGTTACTATTGCTACAACCACAGCTATAGTTCTATTATATCTACTATGGTTTTAATTATTCCTAACACTACAGAGAACAGAACTAAAGGGTAAATCCCCTGCCTTCCCCTTTCTGCTCCTCTCTTAACAGTAAATCAATCCAACTAACACTAACTTCAAGGTAATTCCTTGGTTTCAAAACAAATAATTCAAGGCATTTGTTGCGTGGGAACCTACTGTTCATTAAAACATATGTATATTCCATATTGTCGTATTGGATCTTTTCTGCTCAAAATTTCAGGCTTGCCCTCAAGTGTGGTTCGTGTCAATCTCTCTAGTCATATTTTCTAAACATTCCAGAAATTTAAAAATTAACAAATAGAAAGAAGGTAGAAAAAAATTAATTCAAGATCAAACTGTAAGGTGTTAACAGAGACTGCAGCCCATCCATAAACCTTGAGAGGACTTAGAGCACAAGATATTAATAAAAATTGAACAATGTATGCAGAGTATGGCCACACTATGGCTTTGACTTCAATGAACTGCTACATGATCTTGGTATGGACAAAAATCACACAAGCTGATGAAGTAGAATGATAAGCCAATCTGAAAAAAAGTTCTACAAAAACGTCAGGTACAGAAAAGAAGACTAATATTGTTGAAGTCACCTTAGCTCTTCCGAATGCTATCAACTCTTTACAGTACAAATAGAACCATCGAACAAAGATAATGCATTAGGCGAGGTTGCAAAACAAAAATTAAAATCTATTCCTTTATATATTACAAGTTATAATATTTGTAAAAGAGCTTAAAGTCAGATGAAAATAATGAACCTTCCATTACATTCTGAATTAACAACAAAAAAGGATATTTCAAACATCCCAGAATTTTGGGTGTCATTTCAGATAAAAGTATGTCTCCGGCTGTCAGTTGGTGATCAATATGGGATAAAATGAATTTCCAAAGGCAGTTCATAAGCTTACATGAACATACTTATGAAAATTTTTCTCAATAAGATGCCTGCTAAATTAACTTACTTTTAATATTGCACAAATATTTATTCAGAGATGCTAGTAGACTATTGTGTCTTTAATATAATACTTCATATTGTGCTGCTCAGGAATTTACAGTGGTATCAGATAACTTAAAAAACACAGCACAATGAAAGAAAAGGCTAAGCAGGAAGTACAAAGCACACTATATAGATAATATTCTCAAGCACAAATTTTTCTCTGGCACAGGAAACTGGTCATTTCCCAAATTTAAAGTGCAGAACAGTATTCCTGTTTAAGTCGTTATTTGAGAATTCAGTTCCCATGAAAAGGAAATGTAGCAGCGGGGGAAGAAAAAGTATTTAATGCTGGAAAACAACCCAGAGAAATGAATGAGGATACCAACACGAAGATCCGTCTCCGTCTGGCATCCAGACCTCTTTTTTTCTCACACTGTGATCTAGCTCACTGTACAATCCCATAAGGTAGAGAAGAAAGATTTTTTAAATCTGCTTCATGATAAATGTATGCTTGAACTACTATAAAGAACTTTTTTATTTAGAAATTTATATATCTATTTTACCTTTTCTTTAAAACTGACTCCTAAAATTGTCCATTCCTAACCTTAAGACATGTAATACTTTTCTACAAACATCCTTTTGCCCCTTCTGACTTACCATATCCCCTTCTCTCCTTTTTTCATGTTTAAATATTCAACATACCAAAAAAATAAAAAAATAAAAATAAATATTCAACATACCATCCACTTGTTAGCCTGTAATTTTGTTTCCTTTCCATTTTTGTTCTATTTGAACTCTATTCCTAGAAGGAACTAATGTAGAGTAATGTTAACAGTTAGTTTCGGGCTAATACAGACAATAGATCAGTGGAACCGAAGAGAGCCCAGAAAACACTTTGAGTAGGAGGGAATTCAGTGTTGAAACAGGTGGTACTTTATTTTAGAGAGAGAGCCCACTCTTGAGCCTGCACAGGGGAGAGGAGAGGGGCAGAGGGAGAAGGAGAGAGAGAATCCTCAAGCCGATACCACACTGGCCCAGAGCCCCACACGGAGCTCAATCTCACAACCCTGAACGGAAATCAAGAGTCCAAGGCTTAACTGACTGAGCCACCCAGGTGCCCCATGAAACAGGTGGTTCTTTAAATCAGTGGGGAAGGAATGCACAGGTGTTGGACAACAGGCAGTCCAGTTTGCAGACTTTGTCAACATAAAAAAGAAGAATGTGAAGTGGTTTAAAGTTTGAATTCTGGAGCCAGTCTGCCTGGGTTCAAATCCCAGCTCTACCAAATGCTAGATATGAGACATCTCACCGGTAAATTTACCTCCCTGATGTAGTCTCAACATCTGTAAAATGAGAATAATATGGTATCTATTCTTATAGCCTTGATGCAGAGATTAGATAAATTAATATTCGTGAAGCAACTATTACATCAAAAACCAATATATAACTGTTAGCTATTACTACTATTTTTTCCTATTTTATTTTATATCATCAAATATACTTGCCAGATGCTACTTTCATTAAATGACAGTTCATTTAATCTCTGAAAGACCTTCAAGAAGAATCAGTCTTTTTTACAACATGTGATAATCAATGCATTAATAACAGGATTAGCATTATATATGTATAAATATGTCAAATATCTTAGTTCTGTCTTTAAGCCATTTATAATTTTTATTCATAATTTGCTTTGTAAAAATTACATTAACAATCTGCAAAAAGGCAAATATCTGAAAGATTTTGCTTATGCACTCAAGAAATATGAGAAAAAATAACTGAAAATCTGGAATAACAATTATTATCAATAATCCCATTATGTTTCAAAAGCCAAGAGGAAAATAAAATAGGAAATATCATAAATACTTCTGTATACTTCATGAACCAAGTAGGAGCCAGGAAAATACTATTAATGGGTTAATTTCCATGGATATTAGCTTGCAGCTCCGTCAACAGCTGAATATTCATGAAGCAAATTGGATGCAGGTAAATGAGAAAACTTCCCTTACAGGAAAAACAGCAATTATAACAACAAAAAAATTGTATGCATTTTTTTTCTGACCTGGGTTATGTAAAATAACAAAGAAAAAGCTAATGTCTGTTCAAAACTTTATGAATTTTCTTATATAACCACAAAGATGCAACAGATTTGCTTTACTGCTGCAAAACAGCAAATACCCTCTAATACCAGTACTTTCTTGGTTTCAGAACACTTAAATCATCCTAGATCCTCAAGAAGCAGCCTTGATGGGATGTAAATGAAATTGTCCCTAGGCTGAGTGCACATAACTAACATGATTTAGGGCAATTATTTGCAGAGCTTAGAGCTTGAAAATGCAAACAATACAAAGAACAAACTGAACAGTAAACTAAAATCTAATCAGAACTACACCCAATATGTGGGGGTTTGTCTGGAAGTCCTAAGTGCCCCCAGCAAGTAGACTTCAGAAAGCAATGATACTATTCAGGGAGATGGGAGCGTGTGATGCAGTGTCATCGGTCTGAAAGTTACACCTATATATAGATGCTGCTTGAGGTGGAGTGGGAAGAAGAGGAGGTGGGAGGAAGGGAAAATGGCACCTACCAGGGAATAACTTTTATTGTCATGGCCTCTTCCAAATGCAACAGGATTTAGGTTGGGGCTCCAGACCTGATAAACAGCTGGAATAAAAATCAGAAATGAAGTAAAATCTAACTTTATAGTGCAGAGTTATACTGTAGAGGTGGATTATCAGCCTGAAACTCGGGAATTGGTGTCCTTGTTCACCCCAGTTCCCTGGACAGTAAAACTAATTCCAGACCCCGCTTCCCAGGTGGAAGAGGTGATGCGGTCTGCTTATGGCTCGGTGCTTTGTGTTAAGTTTATGGTCCTGAAACACCTGCCTTCTCCCAATGTCCATTCATCACCTTGTTTCCTACTCTGCGCCTATGTCCTCACCATGCCCTCTGCCTGGAATGCCCTCCTCCACTCCAAATTTAGTCAACTTCTACTCCTCCCTAACAGTGGTTCAGATGTCCTCGTCTGTAGGTAGCCTTGCATTAATTCTCCAGGCTGGGGTTGGTTCTGCTCTTCTGGCTTCCAGAATGCCCTGTGCACTTTCTCATGATTGCACCTCATGCACTATTTGATTTTATTAAATTTATGCACCCCCTCCCCCACTAGCTTGAACCTTCTTGAGGATAAACACAATATTTTAACTGCCTTTATGCCCAAAACAACCGGCCAGTGCTGTGCACGTAGTAAGAATTCAATATTTCATGAATGAACAATAGACTGAATGCAAGCAAGATTAAGAAATTTCTGGGTCTCAGTTTCTTCATGTGTAAAACAGGGGCCAGAAATAGTATCACCTTATAGAGAAGGGAAAGAGGCAGAGGATGAGAGCAGAGAGGTAAGGGGAGGGGGGGTGTAGGATCTTTTTAACAATTATGAGAACTTTGACTTTTACTCATAGTGAAATGGGGAAGGTTTTGAACTGTGAAGTGACAGGACTTGGCCTATGTTTTAGATGGAGTCTGGTAGCTTATTGATAAAAAATGGGATGCAAGCTCAGAAGCAGGAAGATGAGTGATGAAGCTATTGCATCTCTCATTAGGTGAAATCAATTTTGTTAATACCTCCATAATTAGAAATGTTTTTTACACATCCACATGCACACACACACACATACAAACAATTTTGATTAATAAACACCGATCCAAGTAATCCCCTTTTCTATTTCTCAAAATCATTTAAAATGCCAGTTAAGGAACAGCTGCATGGCTATTTCTTCTGTTTTCTGTTTCTCTTTTTCATTTAAATATTCTCTTCTGTTCTACAGACTGAATTAAGGAAGACATCAAAAAGTATTACTAATAAATAGTGTCAACAATTGCTTTCTTATATATTACTTCATTAAATTAAGAATAAATGGGATATGGCCATATTGGGTTCTTTCTTATTCCAAAGTGATATAAATGAATGATGAACTCCCGGGGTCAAAAGTCCACACTCGTGGGAATATGGGTTCAGAAATGAGAAGCATAATACATATTTTTATATAGGGATTGTGACTTTGTTTAAGAAAAATATTAAACATTATTTTAATCAACAAGTTAATTGCCTAAATACTACACTAAAAAATCTAAACTAAGAGTATTTTGTATAAATTGATATGGCCCTTTTCTCAGTGCCAAGAAATATAAACAATTTTGAATTCTCAGTAGGCTAAGTAAGTAAAGACAGGCATAGCTGCTTTGATGTCCATTCACTAAAGAATTAATTAATGAAAGCACATATGAGGGGCGCCTGGGTGGCTCAGTCGTTAAGCATCTGCCTTCGTCTCAGTTCATGATCCCAGGGTCCTGGGATCAAGTCCCACATCGGGTTCCCTGCTCGGCGGGGAGCCTGCTTCTCCCTCTCCCACTCCCCCTGCTTGTGTTCCCTCTCTCGCTGTGTCTCTCTCTGTCAAATAAATAAATAAAATCTTTAAAAAAAAAAAAAAAGCACATATGAATGAATGGACATGAAATAATTTACCCCTTGCCAGATGGCCAGAAAAAGAAAGGCAGGTACAGAATAATTAAGGTTACTGTCCAAACTTACTATTTCTATCACAAATACAGCAAAAATCATAGTGTCCATTTTCTTTCACTGGTTATACAAATTATCTCAATTAATGTTTCCATAAACCTCTAAGTTTGGATATAATCTTAGCTGAATTTTAACAATGGAGAAACTGAGTCTCGAGGTGAAGTAACTTCTCCAAGGTCAAGCAGCCAGAATATGAGGGAGCCTGGATTAAATCCCTGCTTGACTCAGCACCAATTCTCCCAGGGCTCACTAGATTATGGGACCCACAATCCCCCACAGGTAAATTAAAATAGCCACGTCAGGAGACCTCATGTGGAGGCTGAAACAGAAACCAAATTATGTTCAGTTTATAAATTTGATTTCCAAAGTTCCTAGCCCTGCTTTGGAAAAGGATGTCACTCCCTCATATCTTTGAGCACAGAAATCAAATAGGTCTCTTCTGTTTAAGACTACTTGATTTTGATTGTATGGACTTTTTCCCGAAATGAGTAAAAAGCACAGAATTTGAGTAACCTCTTATATCTGTAACAGAATATTGCTTACAGAAGAAAATGCTCTGAAAATCCTGTCCTCTTATCCTAATTATAGCATGTAAGTTAAGACCACATTAAAGAGCACAATACAAATGAGTACCTACTTTCAGCTAACGAATTCCAACAATTACCAGGGGCAGACCAAAGTCTGCCTGGTTAACATACTACTCACTAGTCTCACCTAGAAAATGTAGGAAATGGGCACCCATGTGAAAGACTTTTCACCATCTGAGGAATTTAGATACTTAAAAGGGTTACCCTGTTTTCATCCAAAATTATTGTACTACTACTACAGAGAGGAATACAGGAGCTTATAAAGGTTTAGGAGATAGGATACATCCCAAACCCTGAAACAGTCTTCAGAAATCTTTTAAAAACAATGTACTAATGAATTCAAAGTAGCATAAAAATCTCCTTTGAAGCTGACCAATGGAGTTAATAATGATAATAATTATCCTAAGCATTCATTCTCCAGAAAGCTAACTGTTCCTTTCATGATGTTAAATGTGAGTTTTACCCCCACAGAAACACCATTAATTAAAGAAATTAATAGGCAAGCTAGAGACAGGGAAAAAAATATCTGTCATACATATGTCTGACAAAGGACCCTTATGTAGAATATACAAATACTTACAAATCAATAATAAAAAAAAAGAAATACTATACAATTTTCTGATGGGTAAACATTTGAACAAAAAGAAGATACAGAAATGTCAATAAACATTTGAAAGAGCACCTTAGATCATTAGTAATCAGAAACAATCAAATTAAAATGAGAATAAGATACACTAATACCATGAACTAAAATTATAAAGACTAACAATACCAAGTGTTGGGGAGAATGTGGTTTGATCTGGGACTACGAAAGACACTCTAAAAATAAGTTAAAGTGCCAATCCTCAATTACCTTCAAGCTAGCAATTTACATCATAGCCTGTCTGTGATACATATTAGTGAAGATAAAAAAAAAATTAAAACCAATAATAAAAGGGTTTATTAAGAAAATGTTATGCGTTATACTAATTATAAGGAATCTAAGCATGAAAAGCCATGTAAATTCTATCCGGTAGCTTTACGATAACTCTAAAACGTATACTTCCATTATCTGTAAAACTTTATTATGGATCATTATGTATGGAGGGCAGACAATATAGAGAGAACACCAAGTAATTCGTCTAAAAGGAGAGGAGAAACCTACGGGCAGGGGGGAAGGGAAGAAAAGAGGAAAGAAAAGAAAAAAGATAAAAGGAAACAGAATTCTTCCCCTCAAAATGCTTAAAATTTAGTTTTAGGCTAGAATTATACACCTATCGAATTATATTTAAATTGTATAGGTCTCCTTAGCATAAACTGTCTTCTAGGGTCTAACCCCTGTGTCCTATGCAGGCACAGCTCCTCCTTTTAACGTGTCCTGGGTTTTATACTGCCTGACACATGGCACGAGCTCCATAAATGTGTGTTAACTCATTCATTACCTGGACTTCATGGTGAGCGGTTCTCCTGAATGCTGAGTCAGCAAAGGTGGCTAGCGACACAAGTCTCAAAGGCCAGGATTAAATCTGTCTCCCTGATTCTCTCATAGAATCTAGCCCATAATCTCACACATAATAGATGTGTAACAAAGACATGTTAAACTCATTGGGTATAACTATTTCATTTTGAATTCAAATTTTCCAACAACTGCTTAGTATACGATTTTATGTAAATAACTCATAATCATCTGTATTATTTTCTTCAAGTACAGGAAGATACTGCATTCAAGACTTAAGAGAAACAATTAGTTGACATCAAAAGGCGGTAATGGGTGAAAGAATCTCCTCCCTTCTCTACCAGAAAACTTAGAATAATGCATTCAGTAACCATATTAAGGCAACTCCAACTGATTTTTGTTCTAGTATCTATTCCAGTGTGAAATACCTGTCAAATGCAAACAAGAGGATTCCTGGGCTGCGCTTATGCAGGTTTTCTCCTCCACCTGCTTGATGACCATTGCCACATGTTTTTGAGACAGTAAGTGTGGTCTATAGCCTTGGAACAGAAGAAAGCATGATCTGGCTTGCATTAGACATATGCTTTAACCAGTGGAATCACCCAGGACCAGATGATAGTAGATGAGCAATAATCAGTTTAAAATTATATAAAATTGCTACACATCATTCCTACAGAACTTAATTTAGCTTTTTAAATATTATATCTCAGCCATTTATCATCTTAAAGTCATACTCTAATTCCAATCATTTCCTCCTTCAATCACCAGTGTCATTGATAACGGCATCCACCACTCTATATAAATTCAATCCATCCTTCAGGGCCTAGATCAAAGCCCACTTTCTTCATGATTTCCTCCAATCCTTTGGCCCATATATTTTTTTCTTAATTAGATCACCAATAGAATTTACTGGATAAAATGCTCAATAAGTAGCTACTGAACTGAAGTAGTAATTCTAAATTTGCAAGCAGTAGTTGTTGGACATAGTATTCTTTCTAAGAAACTAGAACTATAAATACAAATTGAACATTTCATCTTCAATCATATGATTACAAATGGATGTTATCCGGAAAAAAAAACACAGTCCAATAAAATATGCTGTCCGGTCAGAAAGTAGAGTTGAAGCATGGCATTAATTTGAGAACCTACGGTATTTAAAAGAAACAGAATTCTTAAACAATAGACCACCTCTCTCTAAATACTTATAAATCTAGAACAAATTTTAATAATTATTTCCTCATCATTAAAAGAGAAAAACAGAACATTTTGAAATCCTCTTATAAACTCAAGCCAAGGATAATTTCAAGCGGTTCAAGTTCTGAAATAAACAAACCATAATCTTTAAAACTTATTTTTTAAAATAAACAGTGCAATTTTTTCATTACTTTAGGTTTCCAATAGAAATGTGTTCATCTAAAGTTTTTCCTTAAGAATAACTAATTACATTGCCCCTGTTTTTCTAAGGTACCCGTTATGACCCCCTACATCCTCTGAAAGAACTCAGTTTGGTTCCTCTAACAAGAAGACAGTTCCTATTATGTTCAGATGAATAACCCAAACTAATGGAATCCGAACCGTTGCTATAGAGGCTACGAAAAATAAGCTTTTGACTGTTTCTAAATCAAAGGGCTATCATTCAGGTCCCATGGTTATACTGCCGTTAATAATGACGTTTCTTGCAAAACACTGCACTGTTTTAAGAATGTCTAAACTATTATGCTATATTAGAACATTAAGGAAGAAATCTGTGTCTTACAAAATTGCTTATAATTAATGTTCCTTAATCTTAGATGTTATTTAAAAAGTCTTAATATCTGATCAAATCAGATTTGAAGCAATGTTCCTTAAATTATAAAACACTCTATTTTTCCAAGTTCTTAAATACTTCTCAGCTTATATGTTTGTTGAATGAATAAATACTAAGAAAATGTTCATCATACTTCTCATGTGAGACTAATTAATGCACATGCACAAAAATGAGAAATTTACACATGAAAATAGAGCAAAACCAGGATATTAAGTTGGTTGGTGGGCAGGTTGTATCTTAACACCTGTGTTGAACCACAGACCACAGAGTTAACAAAAAAAAAAAAACTGGACAGATGTCCTTGATATGACCTTCAGATCAATATGACATTCCTGCACCTGCAGCTTAGTTTAGCGTCACAAAGACCAGTCTATACCAGTTCCAGAAGAGTAACACAAAGAGCTTGTGTAGATCAATGTAGATCCTGTCTGTGGAAAGACCAGTCCCTACCCAAAAGAATCTACATGCTTTCGGGCGCCTGGGTGGCTCAGTTGGTTAAGAATCTACATGCTTTCTTTTCAAAAAGCTTAATGCATTGCTTGTACTATCTTTTCAGTATCTCTGTCCTTGACCAGGGCTTTCCTTAGCGAGAAAGAAAAACAGTGAAGACAGTATAATTTGTAATAGAGGTTTGCTATGTTTAAAAGCTGAGAAAGATTCATATTAAAAATTCCAGATTTTCTGGAGTACCTCTTAAAAAATCAGACGTCCTGACTATACTCGGGGCCACACACCTGCCTGGCAGCAATTGGCTAGAGCTGAGTGGTGCTGCCCTCCTTGGGCTCCCCGGTCCTCACCTCTCCCTAGTGTCTACCCCTGAGCGGCTTTGGCCATTTTTGTTCCCTGCCTTACCCCATGAGCATTTTATCTGAACCCTTTGGTATGAAGGTTTAAGCATGTGAACTCTGCAATTAGACTACCTGGATTTAAATCCTAACACTTACTAGTTGTATGACCTTGGGCATATTACTTTCTTCCCTCTTTCTGCTCTTTTGCTTTCTCCTTGTAAAGTCATAATAATTTTAACTACTTTGTAGAGTTGGTGGGGAAATTAAATATAATTTGGACATCAAGTACATGGCCCATAGTGAATCCATAAATGTACTTATTGTTAAGAAAAACACAGACACACACAAGTAGGGCTAGATTAAACTCCCTCTATTCCACTGCATTAGGTGTATGGAGCTATCGCCTCTGGGAGGCTTTCAGCCTTAGGCCAAGGGAGCCCGGCCCACAGCCCCGGTAGCATGATCTGGGTAGGCTGCTGGGGACCTTGAACGAGGAGGATTCAGTGCTGAAACTCAGTGCATTGTGTCAGTTATGGCTGGCATTCTCCTCGAAGGCCCATGACGGCTTTTATACCTAGCTACACATTACAGCCACCTGGGGAGAGTTTAAAAACAAAAGAAAACAATGCCCAAGCCCTACACCAAACCAAGCAAGTCAAATCTATTGGAGTGGATCTAGATATATCTTTAAAGCTCCCTAGGTGATTCTAATGTACAGGCAGGCTTGAGAACCACTGTCCCATGGCACACATAGCACCAGCCCTCCCCAGCCACTGACAAGATTCTCGAAAGATCCACGACAGAAGTTCACATTTTTAAAAATGAACAGCTTAGGAAGCATTAAAATCCAGAAATTACTGATTCATCTGGCAGAAAATATTCATTTTGTAAACATGTCTGCATTTTGGATTAAGCGGAGTTACATTTTTTTTTTAAATATGGAGGTTATTGTTTACAAATGTGATATTTCTTAAAGTGTATCCCCACACAAGTGATTTTAAATGCCTGTTTAAGTGCATTCCACGGCCTGAGGGACAATAATTTTGAATCTTCAGAAGGTGACTGAATTTAGCAGTACCACATTAAATAATTAAAGATTGACAGATAAAGCTATTTTTACTTAATAGTGAGACAACTTTAAATTGCTCTGATGAAGTCATAGCTTTCTACTTAAAAATGGCAAAATCATCAATAGTTCTGCAGGAAATATAGAGCAACATTATTAAAACGTTGCTAATATACATGTGAGTTCTATGCTAATTTGGCTAAACAGTTCAAATGCTTGTCAAACTACATTTTATGGAAAATAAAATATCAGTATTATTCTTTAGTAGTCTATATTTAATAAGATCTGGAAATTTTTAATTATTAGACTATCTAAGATATAGATGTTTTTAAAACACACTTTAAGATCATTCTTAGGCAAAACTTAGGTAGAGGGATAACTAATTTTGGAAAAATCTATTTGGAGGAAATCTAATATTCTTTGCAGTCACTAAATTAGAATGCCACGTGTATTTAAATGTAAATTTAGACGTGCCCCACTTATTTTAGTATGAATCTTTTAAATCAAATATTAGCACTTTTTAAATTTCTTTTTCCATATCCGTATCTCATTTACTAATCTTCCTCTCCTTTCCCCCAAATAAGGTCACAAACCCAGACGGCTATAGGACAGGGAAATCACACAAAACAGCAAAGTGGTGGCAGGCAGTCAGGTCCCCAGGCCCGGACCACAAAACAGCAGCCCGGAAATCTGGTCCATGCACATGATGTTTGTTCCGCATTTTTAAAATTTGGAAAACCCAGATAAAAATCCAGAATTACAGCTCATTCTGGAAAAGCAGGAGCTCCTGGAACATTGGGGTCACACTCCTTAGCAATAGTTGGCTGGACATGAGTATCGCTGCCCCTTTGGATGGGGCACAGGCTACCTCCACCTGGCCAGTTATCACCACCTGCTTGTTATGTATACATATCCTGCCTACCTTCCAGAAGCTTCTGAGTTTCCAACTTTCTCACAAAAGGATAAACTAATCAAGTAAGAGACCCCTAACTCAGGCCAAAGACTCCACAACTAAGGTGGGGGACTAGAAGACGAAAAGCGAGTGGCGGGCAACAACCCTGGGAAGCAAAGAAGACTGGCAAAGTCTCATATATATATTTTGGGCACTCAGGAGATGGTGTGGTTCAACGGAAAGAGAAGAGTCGGGAACACCTGTGCTTGAATCATGGGCTCTACCACTATCACTGGCAGGACCTTGGGTGGTAGTTTGCTCTCTGTGGACAATGGGGCTATCAATCTCTCTCTGAAGAGGACAATGGTGAAGACTCACTAGGGTGATGAGTGCACTGTATCACGCACATGACAGGGCTTAGGAGACTTAGGGAGTGGTAGGGGAAAGAACATGGGACTTTTGGTAGAGAAATATGGCTTCAAATCCCAGTTGCACTCCATCATCTCCATGAGCTTCAGTTTCTTCCTTGGAAGCAACATTCCCAAAGTAACGACAGAAGGATTGCCAGGAGAATGTCTGCTATGGAGTGCATTCACTCTCACCAAACCTCTATCATCATCAATCCTACTGCTCTGACTCTAGTCCTAGTTCCACTCCAGGGGGAGGTTGGGGAGAGCTGGCTAGAACTGAGGGAAGGCAGATGCTAGGTGGCTGTGGACTCTATAACATTTTAGAAATTAAAAGAATGGGAAGAGAGACAATCCAAAACCATATGACTAGAAGGCAGAAGTGTTCAAATATTTTCCGTGGTATCAGGATGAGGCATCCATGATGTGAGGAGGCAAAACATGAACGGGAAGATGGGGGTTGGTCATTCAAATTGAAAAAGTATCTTTGAGTACCTGCTATTCTGCCTTATGGGGACAGCAAAGACCCGGGGTGTATGTATGTACATGGGAGTATTCACATGTATACACAAGCACACACACACACACACACACACAATTTCTGGTCCTCCAAAATTCCCAATGAGGAAGACAGACACATTCACAAATACCTAATATGAGGCTTGCCTTAGTAAATAACAGTCTAGAAAGAAGGATTATCAGAGTTATAGGGAAGGGAGAAATCAAATGCTGGTGGGGGGATCCTGGACAGATACTTAGAAAAGGTGGAGTTTGAGCATCACAGACCGAGAAGGGTTTCCAAAAGGAGGAAGAAATGGGGTATCGGGCATTTCTCGCAAAGGGAACTACCTCAGGCCAGACCCAGAGGCAGAAGCTACCAGATCTATTTGGGGATAGTCAGTCCAGTACATGAGATGGGGGCTTGGGGAAACAAGGCAGGAGATGAACCTGAAATGTACCTGGAGAGGAACTGTCAGTCTGTGACTTCATTCTGGACACATTCAGTAACTGAATCTTTGTTCCCAATGCACACAGCTTGCCCCAGAGAGAGAGAACCCCAGAATCCCTGCAGAAGTACACTGGGTTGGAAAGAAATAATAAATATCCTAAAGGTGCCGAGCCAGTACAAAGAAAAAGAATCGGGCTTTAAGATGCCGATAGTGGCTCTGAATTGATCTATTTAGCATTTCTAGCCAACTTCTTGCTAGCTTAACTTCCAGGGAATGTTGACCAGCTTTATATAGTTCTGGAAAGATGAAGATATTGATAATAAAACAAGAGCAAACATAAACATATCAGAAATGACTTTGGTTTCAGTGAATTCTAAACTCTGACACATTATCTCTATTCCCCTGACCAGAGCTGGAAAGGTCACAGGGTCACTTGAAGTTCCCAACCTTGCTGTTCTTCTCGGCCCCCAGGTTGCTGGCACCGTGTCCTACAACTTCATAAGGTGCCAGGAATACATGATACAAAGTCAAACCTCTGCCTTTAGAAGGTTACAGAAGGACAGAAGTGATATAAATGGAAGTCAATGATTTAAACCCAGTGAGATAAATCAATGCTCCATGAAGTGTTACAGAGAGTTCAGAGACCAATCCAACTCTTGCATCTACATGCTTCCTGCATGCTCAGGCAGCATGGTGTACTGGCAAAGAGCAGAAGCTCGATCGTAAGACTTGGTTCAAATCCCAGCTGGGCCACTTACTAACTAGGTTACTCTGGGCAATTGCTTAATCTCTCTGTGCCTCAATGTCCCAACCCTAAGAAAGGGAGAATAAGAGTGCCTACCTCATGGGATTACTGTGAGAATTAAAAGAATTTACATACACGGTGCACTTTAATCCTGTGCCTTGCACACTAAATTATTTTCATTAGTATAACCTGATTAGCCCAAAAGAGATCCTAGAAAAATATGTTAATCTTTTTTGCATTTCTCCCATCTCCAGCCAAAAGAAGCATTATGAAAATGAACTTTTCTCTCAATACGCGTTTGCCAACCAAGTGAAATTAACCTCGAATTTCCATCTCCCAAGTGACAGCTGCCTGAGATCTTTCCACCACGACATGAGTCTTCCTATTTACACAGCTTCCTGAAAGCCTCCAGTAGAGCTGTTCCCTGATAGAAACCTCATGGTCCTGGTAACAGAATTAAAGAGACATCATTCTGGATATTTCTGGGGGGCACCACTGGTTGTATGCGAGGTTGGGGCAGCAACACACTCCAGATAAATGGTGGACCTCACGACCAGCCAAGCCCAAATGCCCTGCCTGAACATCGCTCTCAAACTGCACCCCTACAGCCTGGCTACCCCTCTCTCTTCCAAATATTTGGCCATGCCAGGGACGAGAGTCTCCTTCCTAATTCCCCTTCAGCCCCCTACATTTAGCAGCCCTCCCCGGGATTCCCTGCTTCTGGTTTCGGGATTCTCAGGCTTCACTGCTTAGCAGTGAGAGGCCTGGTGTTTCAGAGTAAAAAGTTGTTTTCCCATCCCTGACAATAAGAAAATTAAGTTTTGTCAGTGCACAAGTAAGTCATCACACAGATAAGCTGCTCTAATCTTGGCATTTAGATCCAAAGTGAAGTACCTCCTCAATAACTCATCAGATTTTTAAAAAGATGACTTGGTAATATCCATTGCAAATATGTTCGCATCAATGGTCGGCATAATCTAAAAACTGCATGTGTTCAAATTAAAGCAAACATGGCCAGTGGAATTAATATTTATAACACAATGTCCAAAAATTAGAAATAATCCTTAATCAGAGGGAAAAAAATCAAATTTCCCACGATACTACTTCTTTACCAAAAGCATCCCTTTTATTCTCATCCCTCTAAATCAAAATCTGTTAATTAGCTTGGCAGCAAAGCTGACCAAATGCTGATGAGTGTTCAGGATGCTATTGTGTTTGGCTTTGAAAACAAGTCATGATTAGGAAATCAACATGGGAAGCATACTTCAAACATCCAAAAGCATTTTCTCTGCCTAGCAACTGGCAAGAACTTGGTGTGTTTTCTCTGCTTCTATGTCATGTTGCTCTGGTCACTGGAACTATGTGGTGGCTGCAAAAGGAAAGAAAAAAAAAAAAAAAAAAAAACTTCTGCATTGAAACAGCAGCACAAATTTAGCCTGAAAGCTGCTGTGTGGGGACCTGTGCGACTGGGCTCCGTGCCTGCCAGTTCCTCGCCAAGGAAAGGCCGGGGTGGTGGGGCCCCTCCCGCTCGCAGCCCTTGGTTTCCTCCTTGCCCCACAGGGCAGCTAGGGACCTTCAGCATTTCCTCTTCTGGGATGGCTGGGATTTGGCTGTTTTTATGAAATGAACATGACCTAGAAAAGCATTCAGCAAGATCCGCTCATGCACTTGAAAGAGTCCTCAGCTGTACTTCCCATCATAAAGTGTTTGAGCTCCTGTTTATTAAAGCACAGCTTGAACCAGAGGCCATGTAAGTCTTCCAGGTGAACAGCAACAGATCTTTGGCATGGAATCACCACAACTCCTGGCTTGCACTTCTACACGGGAAGTCAGAGAGATTAATTTCTTATAAACTACCAGAAGTAGTTAAATGAAACTGGCAGTAATGATTGTATTTAATCAGGCATACACTAATAAAACTACACATACACAGATATGTATCTATGCCTATCAGTATCACACAGTGACACCATGCTCTGGACCAAAGTCCAAAATCTTGGAAATTCAATATCACCACATTTTGTCTTAAAATGCTTTGCTGTTCAGTTAAAAAAAACATAGTCCAATGGTTATTTATTAAAAACTATGTGCCTGACACTGAGCTAGCTTCTAAGGAATCAATGACAAATCAATCATGATCTCATGGGTTTATGATCCAGTAGAGGACACTGATACATATGAAAATATTTGCATTAAAGTGTGTTCCATATAAATTTATTTTCAATGTTCAGAAGTAGATGAAGTATCAGATCTTTCTGAGGATGGAAAGGGTAATATGGAAAGGCTTTACTAAGAAGCTGATGCTTTAGAGGAGGGTCCTAAAGAATGGATAGAAATTCTTCAAGTAGACAGAGGAGAAAAACACTTAAGACCGGGAGAACAGCAGGGGTGCTTGAGTGGCTCAGTTGTTAAGCAACTGCCTTCGGCTCAGGTCATGATCTTGGAGTCCCAGGATTGAGTCCCCCATCGGGATCCCAGCTCAGCAGGGAGTCTGCTTCTCCCTCTGCCCTCCCCTCTCTCATGCCCTCTCTCTCATGCTCTCTCTCTCAAATAAATAAATAAAATCTTAAAAAAAAAAAAAAGATAGGGAGAACAGCAGGAACAGGAACAAAGGCACGATGACACACATTCCCAGACAGAGCAGGACTGAGCACAGAGGTACACGGATGCCCTCCTTTACACGTATTAACTCAATCTTCAAAACAATCCTATGACTTAGGCACTAATACCATCCCCATCTTACAGTTTTGAAAGTTGAAGGAGATAAAATCAAGAACCTCTTCGGTAATTACAAGGCTTCAATCCAGACCGCGTGGATGCAGAGCCCACATCCCTAATAACCACTGAGGAGGCACACAATAACATTTAATGGGTTATCAAAGAGTGAATAAACAAACAAAAACCTAACTTGTATTTCTGAAGCATAAAATCCAAGGGGTCTGGCAGAAGGGAGAGGACAGGGAAAGACTGCTGCTAGAAATCTGATAGGGGAGGGATCTCGGAGGGCCGAGGCCAGCTTCACTGCTTGAAACTCCTGTGGACATTCTAGGTGAGGGACCATGGTCAGCTTTGTGTATAGAAGGTTCACAATCATACTTGAATCAAGAATGGAGGCAGGACGTCAGTGAGGCAGCTATTACAATAACTCAGGTATGAGACTCTAAACCAAGTGACAGCGAGGATGGAGAGATGGTAGGTATTGCAAAGCGTGTGCACATTCAAGCATCACTGCACCAGCATGGCTGGGCAATGCAAGGGAGCATCAGCATCCACGTATCTGTGCAACTGAGTCAGTTAAAGGGAGCATTTAGTCTTTTTTGCATGAAAGCCCTTTGGGGCCAGAGTGAAACAAAGTTTGTTTCCTCCACCATTGATTCATAATCATCGGTATGTAGATACCCGATTCAGAATCTGTTTTCATTAATGTTTGTTTTTAAAGAAGTACACAAACTTAAAATTTTAGGAATTAGCATATCTGCTTTAAAAAAACAAACTCTACGGTCTACATAAAGTAAATGTTCAGCAGATGCCTTGCAGTATTGTCTAAAAGGATCAGGGGGAAAAAAGGGATAAAAATGAACGCTTAATAATGTGGCTCAATTCAAATAAAGACTTGAGTACCTGCCTACCAAAACTGAGGTATTCCAAGAAACACCACAAAAAAGATGCTAAAGGCCAGGCCAAAACTGAGCTTCAGGTCCTCTGGAGAGTACACAAGTAACCACTATATAAGACAGGAAATAAGAAGCAAGTAAGAACGTTCTCAGTGGGGGAGTACGAGGTTGGGGGGACATAAGCCCATCCTAGTTTGAGGATCAGAAAAAGTTTTATAAAGTAAGTAGCATTTTAGATGGTGTTGAGAGTTGTGTACCTGAGGAAGGATATAAAGAGCCCAAATATTGTATGCTGTTCTTGTACATAAATACGTAAATCTATTCATGTGATCATCAACTGCCACCTGGCTCTCTACCAAACTCCCAAACGGAATGATAGATATATTTTTATTTAACATATATATATTTCCCCCTGTAAAGAATGAAGATTCTAATATTTTTCCATACTTCTTTTGCTAACTGTCCCATTCCCCACCCCCACCCAGTGCATCTCAGGGAAAATGCTGCAGGGCAAACAGCATGAGCTTTGGAGCCACAGTAAAAATTAAAATATGATAGCAAACTTGTATTAAGCATCTACTATGTACTCAACACATTTAACCCTCACCTATGTGGCAGCCACTATCATTATCCACAATTTAGATGGGGGAACGGAGGCATGGAGACATGTAACTCCCCGAAGTGACACAGCTGGCAAATGTTGCAGCTGGACTCAATCTAGTCAATCCTTTCTTTGTTCATTGATAAAAGAAGGGATAGAGAATAAACTCCACCACCCAAGTTCGTCGTGATGACTAAGTCAGATAGCGTGTATAAAGTACCCAGCTGAGAATCGGGCACTAGCAGGCATTTATTTCCTAATGGCTATAATTGTTATTTCATCTCAATTTAGTAACTAGGTCATTTCCCACTAGTCAGATCTCCAATGAAAGCTCACACACAGCCCTACCGCATGCCCAGGGCTCCCTGGCATCAGGGCTCCTAAATGCATCCAGCTGAGGCCATCTGGTTCACATACATCTTAAGGCTATCAAGAGTGCCGTATTCTACGTTCTCAGACATCTTCTAATGACGTTGAAGGTCATTAGTCAAAATGCCTACAAATCACAGCATTCCTGACAGGTTGGCACCCATCACAGCTTGAACACTCCCGATACACAGAGAACTCATTATCTTGGAGGTATTTATTCCAAAGTTGTTTACTTCCCTATTGTCAATGAAAATCATTAGAAAGATCATAGAACTAAATTTCATCATGGAACTAAATCTACTCCTCGGACTTCCAGTTAGTGGTTGTTGCCTTCCCTCTAGACAATTCTTGCTTTCAACAACTGTCTTGTCTCCTTTATTCAATAGGAGGGTCGATTAGCTTCAGTTTCATTGTCTCTTTTGCCTGCAATATTCTTCCCAGACCGTTCACCGCCCTGGTTACCTTCCCTGGCCATTCTCTTCTCTGTAATTATCTCTAAAAATATAGCCTCCAGAACAAAGTGAAATGCTCTGATGGAGGGTAGAGAGACACTGTCACCTGTCTTTACCCACATCTTTCTGGTAAGACCACATTTGCTTTCCTAACAGTCTTCTAATACTGTTCTTTTCTTTTAGGCACTTGTTTAAAACACATAACATCTTTTTCCCAATAATGGTAGAATTGCAGAAATTTGGATTTATGCCTTTAAATTTTACTTTCTCACTTTCAGGCCAGCACATCTCCCTACCGTAATCATTCTGCTGCCTGCTTCTGTTATCAGGCTTAACACAACACACTAGCATCTACCTATTCCATCCAGTTGCCCTCTGTGATTTCACCCAGGTCGATGAAGGGAGACGAAGAAATAAAGAAAACCATGCTCACTGCTCTATGGCACTTTAATGGAGGCTTCCTTCCACCTCATCTGTAGCATCTCTACTTTGGGAATGACCACCAGATTACTTATTGCTCTGAGAATATGCTGGGGTTTTTCTCCCATTTGTCCTTTTTATGTTTTTTGGAAAACTCAATCCTATTCCCTTTGCTGATCAAAGGCCTACTTTTTATTCAATTCCTGCCAATTGTACAAAGGGTTACCAGTTCCCATATTACTGCACTGTTCCAAGATTTTAAAAAGGAGGGGGCCGCTCTGGGGAAAGGCTGTGCTTTTCATGTCTGGCAGTGGGAATGGTAACCTTCCTCATCCCAAGTCTTCTCCTCTCTTCTTCATCCCAGTGTGCCTTAAGCTCTAATGGCACTTAGCATTGTTTCCTGAACATGCCAAACCTCTTTCATCTCTGTACCTCTGTATTACACTACTCCCTTTGCACACAAGATCTTTCCTTCCACTCTTCTGTTCAAATTCCTATACTTCCTTCATGTCTCACTTCCAATTTTATCTGCTGTGTAAAACTTCCTGGACTCCCTTAGGCAGAATGAGTTGCTCTGATCCTACTTTGCTCATGTTTACTGGATATTATATTGTATCTGTCTACATAACTGGTATTCCCAGTAGACTGTGATCTCCTCCAGGGAAGAGCCATGTCTCTGAAAATGGAAGGCCCAGGGTAATGTTTGCCTCACAAAAAACACTCAGTAAATGTTTGCTGAATAAATACATGAATGGGAAGATGCAAAAGACATCATGGCATTAAAAAAATACCAGGAATTAAAGGAACAAGGATAAACCAAGATAGAAAATGCATGGCATTTGTTCATAAACATATATATTTTAAGCTTGGTAGTTGAAAAGATTCTTTAATCTTTTTATATATCCTGATTCTTTAGAGTTAACAACCACAAACCAAACTATAAACCATCTGAAATTAATTTGAATCTCCATGTCACTCATTTTTTTTGTTCAAGAGCTATACTTTACCAAAAAAGAAAAAAAAATGTCTGGCATATTGGAGTCAAGCTTTTCCATATGGTATTGGCACTTAAGTAAATTTGCTGGAGTGGAACGTAATCAGACCTGGCCTATTTGGAATAGTTTTATCATTGCAATTTTTAAAGTAAATAGTCTAAATGTTACAGCAAAGAAGCAAAGAACAAGAAAATTCCTCAAGTTGATTAGCTGTGAAGAAAAAAATATTGTAATTTTAGTACCCATTAATTTATACTACAGTAAATGATATGATGGAGCTCTAAAACATAACTCATCAAATAGAAAATATGTACTCTAAGACTGTTTTCAAGTTATACACACCAATATAATTTATTATTTCTATCCTAACAAGTGATTCACTGAAGCTCAGAACCCTTAGGTATGATAATAGTACATAGAAACTTCAGTTGTTCATTAGTATCCTTTCTTGTATCATTATAAGAAAAAAGTAATTTTCTTTCTCATGCTATTTGTAAAACAATAAACAATAGCTCTGGGCAGATGAAATATTTTCCAACAAACTGCTATTTATTCAACAGGAATGTCTAATTAAAAAGATATTCCCTATTTTTTGTACTTAAAGACTGGAGTACAAACTCCATGATTAATTTAGAACTTTTTTGGAGAAGTCAAGTATACGCACTTTAAAATTTCTAAATGAACAATCAATGTATATCTCCTGAGTAATTAAACTATGAACTCTGCTTGGGAGGCATTATGATGAGAAAGAAAAACATATACACCCTAGTCATTATACTCTAAAATGGCATATAGGCTACTTGTAGTGACAAAACTAACGCAATGCAAAATAGCCATAAAACAACTCAAAACCACCCAACAGAAAGGTGTACCTACTTTTATCAAAGACATTTATAAGAATGTTAACAGCGAGACTATCCATATTAGTCAACAAAAGGAAACCACCCCAATGTCCATCAACAGTAGAATGGATAAATCGTGATACATTCACAGCATAGGATGCCATGTAGCTATAAAAAACTACAGGTAAATTGCACAAACTTAGTGATATGCAAAAGATACAAGACACAAAAGAGTTGACCCTTAACATGAGTTTGAAATGCATGGGTCTCCTTATAGATGCATTTTTTACAGTACAGTACTGTAACTATATTTTCTCTTTCTTGTGATTTTCTTTACCTTTTCTTTTCTCTAGCTTACTTTATTGTAAGAATATAGTATATAATACATATAACACAAAATATGTATTAATCAACTGTTTATGTTATCAATAAGGCTTCCAGTCAACAGTAGGCTATTAGTAGGTATGTTTTGGGGGAGTCAAAAGTTATCCAGGATTTCTGACTGTGCTGAGGGTTGGTACCCCTAACCCCTGCATTGTTCAAGGATCAACTGTAACAGTAACAGAGAAATCCATTCACATAAAATCCAAAACCAGACAAAACTAATCCAAGGTGCTGGATGTGAGAGTGGTTGCTACCCTTGGAGAAGGCCCGTTACTGGAAGGGGATTCGAGAATGGCTTCCAAGGTGCTGGCAATATTGTTTCTTGATCTGGGTGCTAGTTACATGGTGTGTTCAGCTTGTGAAATTTATTGATGATTTACATGTTTCTGTATGCTATGTTTCAATTATCTGTCACTACATAACAAACTGCCAAAACTTAGTGGCTTAAAACCACCATTTATTTTGCTCATGATTTTGTAGGTCAGGAATCTGTCAGGAGCTCAGCCAGACACTTCATCTCTGCTACATGTGGCGTCAGCTGGAGTGGCTGGAGGATCCACTGCTAAGATGACTTCATCCCTTCATCCCTCACATGTCTGGCACTTTGGTATACCTTGGCCTGTCCCTCCCCTCCCCACCTCTTTCTCTCCCTCCACAGTGTTTCATACTTCAGGACCTCCCCACATGGCTCAAGCTTCTCACGGCATGGTGGTCTCAAAACAGGCACACATCCTACATGCTGGCTGGCTTCAAGGCGAAGCATCACAAAAGCAAATCTTCCTTCAAGCTGCACAGCTTCTTATGACCCAGCTTAGGAGTCTTTGGTCAACAGCAACTTAGAGGGCCAGCCCAGAGTCAAAGAAAGGGTGCTACAAAGGTGTGACCCCTGGGAGGTATGGTTCCTTGGGGAGACAACTTTGGAAACCAGCTGCAGCAGTGCATTATTATTTAATCAAACACTTAAAAATATATGAGAAACAATTCACGTATTCATTTCACAAAAAACAGTTACTGAATTCCTGATAAATACTGAGAATATTAAATGAATAAGATATGGTTGAAAAGATATAATTACATGCTAAAATATAATACTTAGGCACTGCTTCCCTGCCCTACCTATTGATAATAATATCCATCCAATAGTTTGTTCAATTCCATTGCCGTCATCTTTTCCGATATTTAGTTTACTCAGACTATTATGTACTTGGAAATGTAAGAGATAAAAAAAAAGATGTAAATAAATTTGTTTCCCTTTAAATGCATTTGTTCATTCATTCATTCTCTAGGTTCACTATAGGATTGGCAGTGCATTTAGAATTAATTATAGAAAATAAAAATAGGAGAAAGGCACAGTTTCTCCTTACAGATACTTGGAGAAAACACAATGAATAAGACATGGAGACAGAAAAGTACAGGCTATGCGCAGGTAACATCGACCAGATCTATCAGTTCATTTGTTCTAGTTCAAAAGACTAGGAGGCTCCAACCAGAAGAGGCCATGAGTTTGGAGTGGTTCTCAGGAAGTCACTGTGAACCAGGATACATTTTTTAGAGATAGAAGGATAAAGTAAAAGCCATACATTCATTAGGAAATTTAATTTCTAAGAACTGCAGGAAAAATTGGGAGAAAATAAAAGCAAAAACCAGTTCAAAGAGCTCCAGAAAGAGGAACAAAGGTGGAGACCAGGGAGTGGCAGAAGACATACCCAGGAGCAAAGGAATCGGGGGTGGTTCTGAGACGTAGCAATTAAGATACAACAGACACTGGATGTGAACACAATAACTGTCCATTTTTATACCTGTTTCTACAACTAACTTAATATCCAATTGTTTATCCCCTTACATGAAGAGGATAGTAAAATTGAAAGAGACCTAAGCAATAAATGGATTTGAAACAATTATTATTATTATTTATTTATTTATTTATTTTTTAGATTTTATTTATTTGACAGAGAGAGAGCTAGCAAGAGCAGGAACACAAGCAAGGGGAGTGGGAAAGGGACAAGCAGGCCTCCCACGGAGCAGGGAGCCCGATGTGGGGTTCGATCCCAGGACCCTGGGATCATAACCCGAGCCGAAGGCAGACGCTTAATGACTGAGCCACCCAGGCGCCCCTAAAACAATTATTTTTAAAATGGCATTGTTATATTATCTCTGATTAAAACTGTCATAACTATTCACTGCAGTAAAAGCTAAGTCACTTCTTTGTATTAGTTTTGTACAACCAGTCCCAAACAAATTCTCAGAATTTGCATGATTAGTAATAGGAATATTTTGTCAACCTCACAGTTGGCCAACTACACTATTTTAATCTACTATAAAAACAATTTTTAAAAAATCAACTCCCTTTCATTCATCTTTTTGTTATTCTTTATATGGGAAAATTAACTCCAAAACTTAATAAAATAGAATATTTCTGGGTAAGATTTTAGCTAACTGATCTCATGCCATGTTCTAAGATATATCTGTTAAAATATAAAATATATATATTTATATAGACACATGTATTAAATATATTTTTAGAACATTACATAAAAATGCTCATAAATTTATACCTTCAAAATGTATACCTTTTACTTTTTCAATCTAATAATTATGCTTTTTCTTCTTAACCAAGGTACTAGCAAAATTCTTTTTCAACAGTTTAAGTCCAGAGTAGTATCACAAAAGCAACTCTCAGAGAAGAGCTTTCAAACATGAGGTTCCTATAATTCGAATTATTTTAAGAAAGCTGTTTATCAGGGCACAGCAAAACAAATTTTAGTAATTGACCTTTTCTCCAATTGTTCAATCTGTTCTAAGTGCAGAAAGGTAAATTTGTAAGTACAATTTTATAATTCAGAGAACATTTTCTTGATTACCTATAGCATATATTACAATCAGACATTAAGATCCTTAATACCTACTATGTAACAGACATAGGCTAGGTTCTATGGAAAACATAAAGAAAAAAATGGGTTAAGCTTTACAGTAAGTGAAAGCACTTTGAAAGAACTGAAAAAGCATTGCACATGGGACGCCCAGGTGGCTCAGTTGTTAAATGTCTGCCTTCGGCTCAGGTCATGATCCCAGGGTCCTGGGATGGAGCCCCGCATCGGGCTCCCTGCTTGGTAGGAAGCCTGCTTCTCCCTCTCCCACTCCCCCGCTTGTGTTCCCTCTCTAGCTGTCTCTCTCTCTGTCAAATAAATAAATAAAAATCTTTAAAAAAAAAAAAAAAGAAAAGAAAAAGCACTGCACTTGACATTAATCCTTAGGTCCCACTTCTATTTCACATTTAACTCTCATTATCTGTGCGTTCTGAGGCTCTTACTAATATTACTGAGCCCAAATGTAAAATATCTGATTTGCTTTATTATCAGGCATAAATACAAAAATGATTTGTAAACTGTGATGTTCAGACAAATAATTACTACAAAAACCATATAAATGGTGATGCAAGACAAGTAGCATTGAAATGATGAAATTTGTGATATGAACAATAAAACAGCTGGAGGTGATGAAAGGCAAGAGTGGTATGGGATGTCTTTACAGAAATGTGATAGCTGAATCAAGTCTTACAAGGCAAGTGGAATATGGATATTCAAGAAGAGGGGAAAAGTTATCCCAGCAGAAAGAATAGCATAAGCAGAGGCAATCAGGTAAGTCAGCAAGATATTTGATTGGATTACTTGAGAACCAAACTAACCCTACAGGAGAGATTCCTTAGGGGTAGCCATGGTAAGTGTGGACAAATATGGTAAGGAGCTTTTTATAAAGGTTCTAGAATGTCAACTTGAGAAATTAGGATGTGTGAGCCTCAAGGAGGTGAGGTCTGTCTGTGACAAAAAATAAATAAATAAAAAATAAAAAGAGGAAAATACTATTTTAGGAAATGGGCATGTTTGTTGGATGGTTATCACTCTGCCCACTATGTCATTGTTACATCTCCCCTGAACAAAGGGAGATCAATTCATTAAATAAGTGGTAGAATCCTGGGCACATTTAGAAATGTCTAAAGACAATTAGAAGAGGGAATCACTAGGGCATTGAGACTGGTTTGAGAGGGAATAAAAGATAAGAAGACAAAGATGACACTGAGCCTTCCAGTTTAGGAGATTGGAAAATGCCAATTACAGAAAGGCAGTAGGGCCAAAGAGAGGGAAAATAATGACAGAATTGGAGGCAAAAGTGAAACATACAGTGCAATGTCCTGTATGTAGAAGACATGACTTTGGGATTCAAGATCTTAATTGGAGCGATATATTTGACTTTAGTTTTATTTATGTAAAGGTAATTGTAGAGGCCATGATAAGTTGATAAGTTTACTAAAAAGACAAATAAAATTTGTGTAAAAAAGGGAATGAAAAGCCAAGAATGAGAGCTGGAAGCAAAGGGGGAAATTACAGAGTTTCATCAATGAACCCAAGGGATGCCACACAAGGAGGAAATTTCAAAAAAAGTAACATTGATGAGCAATGTCAAATGTCACAGGGAAGCAAAAGGAGATCCAACTGGGACAGAGTTAAAAGATATGGTTAAAAGATGGTCATGGGAAAACGTTAGGAGTCTTTCTTCTGAAAAGAAGGGTCAAGAAGCCAGGTTGGGAAAGGCTTCAAAGAGGTCAAGGAAGCAGTCAATGCAACAGTAAATACATACAACAGTGTGGTCAAGGAGTCTGAAAGCATTGCGAGAGAATTTCCACAGCAGCTATAAGAGGCAATGGGATCCACAGGAGGTTTCACTCATATTTTTCAACACAAAAGACCTGCCTAATCTGATAGTGTAAGGTAATTCCATAGAAAGATATAAACTAAAGTGACACTTTTACTGCTTCTTCATATATAGTAATAGCCTATGTTCTGGGGAGATCACCAGTGGACTTCATTTACAAGAATTATGGCAACTGGAAATCAAACTACTACTATTACAGCCAAAAGCAAGGGCATTGAGCCTCTCACAACGGTGAACTTTAATTATATGTTTGGACATAGGGATGGGATGAAAACAAAACCAAATCATTAAGGACATCACATCAAACAAGTGGCTTCACATAAATCAGTTTCTTCCATTTCAAATCTCCCTTGGTATACATATGCTTATGTTCACAAATTGGTACTTAGAAAATAACCTTCCATATCTCATCACAACAAAGGACTTTGGAAAATATATCAGTCCCTATGGGAATCCTCTTAAGACTTTAAAATATTAATTTCTACAACATCCTTATTTCCCAAAGTTGTATACTGCCTTTCCCACATCAAAAGCACTTTCCACTAATCACTGTTGTCTTACTGCATGGCTCAGACACATGGAAAATAATTAGTTGACTGCTTTCTAAGACAAATCGAAAGTTTAACAGTATCTTTTCCACTACAGTATTTCTCAGTAATTTTAAAAAGTATTATTGGTTAATCACTGAATGACTCTTATAAATGCAGTCTCCCAGCTAATTTCATTTCTCTTTAGCTTCTTCTTCAGTGTCTATTTGCTTTTTAGTTTTGAGTTAATTTTGTCACTGTGTCCCTTCTCATTATTCATTTTATTATCAATATCTACTTTGTTAAACCCTTAACATTTATAGATCAGACTCAAGTCTGTAGCCCTTTACTAGTTTTCTAATACCTTTCCAATACATTGTGAATGTTTTAAGAACTTTTCTCAACAAAGGGTTTAAAAAAATATGGATATGCCTTACTATGATATTGAGTATGAGTCACACGAATCCATTCAAAAACATTCATGAACATCTACTATGTGCTAAGCATTGTTTTAGAGGTTGCACAAACAGCCATAAACAAACAGTCATGAATCCCTTCCCTTTCCTAATGAGCTCACTTTCTAGTGGGAGAAAAAGCAGATGTAACAAACAAGATAATTGAGGTATTTAGTAAGTCAGCAGGTGCTTTAGAGAAATTAAAGCAGTAAAGGTAGATGAGGAGCGTTGGGATGAAAAGGGAAGAGATACAACTTGGTATACAGTGGTCAGGGTGGGCCTCACTGAGAAGTAGCATCTGAGCAAAGATCCAAAGAAAGCAAAGGACCTGGCCATGATTGAGGATCAGCAAAGGGGTGACTGTGATCAGAGGAAGGCAAGTGGAAGAATAGCAGGAAATGAAACTGAGAGGTAATAGAGAAGAGTGCAGATCATAAGGCCTCACAGGCCATTAGAGGGACCTTGGCTTTTACTCTGAAGGAGATGAAAAGTATTTGGAGGGCTTAAACCAAAAAAATGAAATGCTTTGACATGCTCACAAAGAATCACCCCAGCTACCCTGGTTGCAGGGATCCAGGGAAACCAAGCAGGAAGCTGCTATATCAGGATAACAGTAGTGGACAGAGGTAGTGAAAAATGGTTAAAGTTTGAATTTTTTTAAGTTTTTATTTTAATTCCAGTTAATTAACATACAGTGTTATTTTAGTTTCAGGTGTGCAATATAGTGATTCAACACTTCCATACATCGGGGAGCCTGGGTGCCTTCAGTTCAGGTCATGATCCCAGGGTCCTGGGATCAAGCCCCACATCGGGCTCTCTGCTCAGCGGGAGCCTGCTTCTCCCTCTCCCTCTGCCACTGCCCCTGCTTATGCTCTCTCTCTCTCTGCCAAATAAATAAATAAAATCTTAAAAAAACAAAACAAAACACTTCCATACATCACCCAGTGCTCACCACAGCAATTGCACTCCTTAATACCCATCACCTGTTTCCCCCCACCTCACCTCTGGTAACCTCCCCTCTGGTAACCATCAGTTTGTTCTCTATCGTTAAGTCTATTTCTTGGTCTCTCTCTCTCTCTCCCTCTTTTTTATCCCCCTTTGCTCATTTGTTTTGTTTCTTAAATTCCACATATGAGTGAAATCATATAGTATTTGTCTTTCCCTGACTGACTTATTTCATTTAGCATTAATACTCTCTAGCTCCATACATGTCCGTGCAAATGGCAAGATTTAATTTTTTTATGGCTGAGTAATATTCCTGTGTGTGTGTGTGTGTGTGTGTGTATACATATACCACTTCTTCTTTATCCATTCATCAACCAATAGACACTTGGGCTGCTTCCATATCCTGGCATTGATAAATAATGCTGCTATAAACATAGGGGTACATGTATCCCTTTTGAATTAGTATTTTTCTATTCTTTGGGTAAATACTCAGTAGTGTGATTGCTGAATTATAGGGTAGTTCTACTTTTAACTTTCTGAGGAACCTCCATACACTTTTCCACAGTGATTGCACCACTTTGCATTCCTACCAACAGTGCAAGAGGTTTCCTTTTTCTCCACATCCTCACCAACACCTGCTGTTTCTTCTGTTATTGATTTTAGCCATTCTGACAGGTCTGAGGTGATATCCCATTCCGATTTTGATTTGCATTTCCCTGATGATGAGGGATGTTGAACATCTTTTCATGTGTCTGTTGGCCATTCAGATGTCTTCTTTAGAGAAATGTCTGTTCCTGTCTTCTGCCCATTTCTCATTGGATTCTTTGGTTTTTGGTGTTGAGTCATATAGTTCTTAATACATTCTGGATACTAAGCCTTTATCAGATATGCCATTTGCAAATATCTTTTTCCATTCAGTAGGTTCCTTTTCCATTCAGTAGGTTGTCTTTTAGTTTTATTGTTCCTTTGCTGTGCAGATGCATTTTATTTTGAGGAAGTCCCACTAGTTTATTTTTGCTTTTGCTTCCCTTGCCTCAGGAGACATATCTAGAAAAAAAGTTGCTATGGCCAATGTCAGAGCAATTATTGCCTGTGTTCTCTTTTAGGATTTTTATGGTTTCAGATCTCACAAATAGGTCTTTACTCCATTTTTAGTTTATTTTGGGGTATGGTATAAGAAAGTGGTCCAATCTCATTCTTTTGCATGTAGCTGTCCAGTTTTCCCAACACCATTTGTTGTAGAGCCTTTTTCCCATTGCATATTGTTGCCTCCTTTGTCACAGAAGGATTTTTGGGGTTTCCATTCTGTTCCATTGATCTATGTTGTCTATTTTTTGTGCCAGTACCATACTGTTTTGATGACATAAGCTTTGTAAATAGGTTGAAATCTGGAATTATGATACCTCCAGCTTTGTTTCACTTTTTCATGATTGCTTTGGCTATTCAAAGTCTTTTGTGGTTCCATGAAAATTTTAGACTTGCTTGTTCTACTTCGTTGAAAACTGTTGTTGGTATTTTGATAGGGATTACATTATATGTGTAGAGTGCTTTGGGTAGTATAGACATTTTAACAGTATTTGTTCTTCTAATCCATGAGCATGGACTGTCTTTCCATGTCTTTGTGTCATCTTCAATTTCTTTTATCAGTGTTTTATAGTTTTCAGAGTGTAGGTCTTTCACCTCTCTGGCTAGGTTTATTACTAGGTACCTTATTATTTTTGGTGCAATTGTAAATGGGATTGTTTTTTTAATTTCTCTTTCAGTTCCTTCATTATTGGTATATAAAAATGCAATAGATTTCTGTACTTTGATTTATATCCTGCAACTTTACTGAATTCATTTATCCATTCTAGCAGTTTTTCAGTGGAGTCTTTAGGGTTTTCTATATATAATATCATGCCATCTGCAAATAGTGAAAGTTACACTTCTTCCTTACCAATCTGGATGACTTTTATTTCTTTTTTGTTGTCTGATTTCTGTGCCTAGGACTTCCAGTACTATATTGAATAAAAGTGGTGAAGGTGAACATCCTTGTCTTGTTCCTGACCTTAAGGGAAAAGCTCTCAGTTTTTCCCCATTAAGAATGATGTTAGCTGGGCGCCTGGGTGGCTCAGTTGGTTAAGCGACTGCCTTCGGCTCAGGTCATGATCCTGGAGTCCCGGGATCAAGTCCCGCATTAAGCTCCCTGCTCGGCAGGGAGTCTGCTTCTCCCTCTGACCCTCCTCCCTCTCATGCTCTCTGTCTCTCATTCTCTCTGTCTCAAATAAATAAATAAATAAATCTTTAAAAAAAAAAAAAAAGAATGATGTTAGCTGTGGGTTTTTCACATATGGCCTTTATTATGTTGAGGTATGTTCCCTCTAAGCCTACTTTGTTGAGGGTTTTTCTCATGAACGTATGTAAAGTCTGGATATTTTTTAAAAAATAGAGCTAAAAGGATTTGCCACTATTAAATGTGATCAGTGAGAAAAGATTGAGTTGTTGTTTACTGACAGGAGTAAGATCTCAGAAAGATGAAGTTTGGCTGGGAGAAAGTGGAATGGGGTGAGGGGAGGTAATCAGCAGTTTGATTTTGGCCACGTTACGTTTGAGACACTTATTAGACATCCATGGAGAGACACAGACATTCAAGACTGAAGTTCAGGATGACCACCAAAGGAATAAATGTAAGTAGAGAAGAAAAGTGGTCAGGGCGATGAATTCTGCGTCTCTAGGATACATACCACGTGGCTCCAACAGCAACATATCATGGAGAAGATGAGCGACCAGCAAAGGACGCTGAGACAGTGGAGCAGAGAGGCAGGAGCAAAGTGAAAAGTATACTGTCCTGGAAGGAAGTGTTTCAGTGAGAAGATCAACATTCCTTTAGGTCAAGCAAAAACAGGACTGAGAAACTGGCCAATGGCCACTGGATTTAGCAACATGGATACCACCGGTGACTTGGACAAAGGTGTACTTGGAGGAGTGATGAAATAAAAGCCAGTAGGGCTGGGTTCAAAAGAAAATGTGAGGAGAGTGAAGTGAATTTACTTGTGTCTTCAGCCTAACTCTTCTTTCTGTTCTTGGGGTATGGTCAATGAGAACTCTGCTTTCTTCTGCATCTCTTCTCCTTTGTCATTTACTTTCACATGACCTTGAATGAGCCATCCACCTGGGTTATCTCTATAATACCTGATAATGACAATAATAATACTAATCTTTGCACTCACGGGTTATCTCCACTGTTTCACATGTATGCTGAGGCAGCACAGGCGATAAGAAATAGCACAGGCTTGGGAGCAAGAGCAGATGTGTGCTCTCTCCAAAGCTAGAACCTCCTTTTACTTCCTATAAAACTGGAAGGTTGATCCCTACATCACAGGACTATTGCACAGGTTAATGATAACGTATATAAGTTCCCATGATATGGGAGTTAGTTGGCACACATCAGTTACTTTCTCCCTTTTCCTAATAAGTAGTGGAAGGGCTAGAAGTCAGACCTCACTATACCAGGTAGCCAATTTAACTATCCCACTGCATAGTACTAACGAATAAACAAACAAAAAACTCCTTTTTCCCCCCAGAGGTTTATATATCTGGAGAAATAGAGCAAAGCATGAAAAGGGAGAAACAAAATTCCTAAGCAAATTCAACTGCAGAAAAAGCCTGTTCTGGGTCATGATTGTGATCACTCTGCCCCATTTCTGATCATTTTGGCCAATGCAATAATGTCTTTCCGGTGGTGGTTTTTAAACTACTCCATAATGCACTCCAGTTCTCAACTCACTCAGTTTGCCTCTGTCATCTCAGAGCTCTCTCACTTTTCAAGAAAGCATGCCCACAACTTAAACCACACTGATCAACTTTTTAGCGGCGTATTGGAAAAACATTATTCATCTCAATCCCTGATTGATATATATGTTAATGCCATTTTATTCATTTCCTTGTATTTCTCAGCCAACCTACACATTCAAATCAGCTAGGAAGCTTTTTAAAAATACTAATTCCTGACTCTCCACTCTCTCTCCCCCATCCCAAGATTCTAATTAAGCTGGTCTGGAGTGGGGGCCTCATCATATTCCCCACTGATTTAATCTTTTGACATTTGTTGGGCTTCAAGGGTTGGTCTCTTCCAGCCTCACCTGTGCCCAAAGAACCATTCTTTACAATCTATTGCTAAAAGCCTTTCTTCCAGATGACCCTGCCTGAATCAAAGCTCAATTCTGTGACTCCTGCTCAAAAACCTCCCCTACCTCTCCACTGTCTACCACTAGTTCTAAACTAATCTCTGGCATTCAAGGCCACTCAACCATCTGACCCCAGGCCACCTTGACCACCCACTACTCCCCTACACCAACCCTTCGGTCAGACCATTTTAATCACTGTTCTACAAAAACAAAATCATAGAATGAGACAGTCTTTCCACCAATTCCCATCAAAAGTATAATCTACTCAAAAACCACAGGCCTTCCCTCTTTGCCATTAGCATGACAGATGAAGGAGAATCTGTTTGCATTAGGTAAATTAGTATAAGAATATAACTGATAAATACTTCAGATAGTGCACACTCTGCTAGGTCAGCAGGTGGAGGAGGGGAGCCCTGCACCACTGGTCTCTGTCCTGACCCTCCAGGCCAGTCTAGCAGGCTCTGAAGAGCCTTGTGTAGGACATCAATCTTAGAAGAGGAGAATGATCTTCTCTTGATGTATTTCACATTTCTTACTTACTCCAAAGTCAAAAGAGGATTACCTCTTGATCCAGAAAACATGAGTTTATAGCTACTAGTGTGAGAACGCTTCACGCCAAATATTTTTAGTGTATTTTTCCAAACTGGCAGCCCAACCCAATCACCGCAGGGGATTGGCGGGGCTGAGAACTGCCAAGTAAAATGTTAGCCTTTATTTGTAAATTGGTTCCATCAGAGACATAGAAGCATGAAAATAGATTAGGGGTATTGTTATTTTTACTGGGATAATTAATCCCATGTTGTTGAAAGGCTCATGATCATTACAGTATTTCTTCATGTAAATAGGAATAGCTCTCATTCGAGGTTTTGGGCTTGGGGGTTTTTTATTCATGTTGTTTTTAGTTTGGGGTGGCAGTTTGAAAACTAACTTGTATCTGGACCTTACACTGTTTTACACGAAATTTAAAGATTATGACTCCATGAAAAAGATCTTAACTTCTCAACAAATGTTACCCAAACATATAACATCAAGTTAATAAACAAAACCACTTTGCTCTTTGGTTTCCCAAAATGGAGATAACTGATTTCTCTCTTACTATTCTTCCATACTTCCTGAATTTCTAAACAAATTATAACAACAGTATAAATAATCAAGGATAAGAAATATTTTAGGTCCTAGGAATTAGAACAAATCAAGCTATAGAAACCTGAATTATAGGATGTTAAGACAAGGCAGGCTCAGATGATAGGCAAAAGATTCTCTAACTCTGTCCCTTCTGTTTGGAGCAACTCATTTCATCTGTGTCCACCTGGGACCACAAATGAACTGAAAGAAGACCCTTCTAATGTTTACACAGGGGTAGCCAAGTGAACCTGCTGATCAAAATAAACAACAAACTTCAAACAAGTTGTCAGGAAAGTTTTCAAGCTTTTCCAAATGGCACAGTTTCTACATAAGACCAGACCTGAATTATCAGGGTAGGTCCTAGAGTCTGATAAATATTCTTCGAAAGTATACAAGAATCATAAAACATTAGTAAACCTTTCTAGGTGAAAATATGCATTAAGAGAGTAACTATGAACCAACCGGCTTAAGTGATTATTCTAATCATCTAAAGAAATAAGTTTAATGAAATCAGTCAAAATCTACCTCTTCCTGGATTACAAATATTGGTCCTAATCTTTATTATTATGGGATCATCCATCCCTCAGAAGTTATCATAAGCCTAAAGCCCATACTCAAAGCTACCTGGTCAGTCTAGGAAAATTGTGTCTGCTAGAGGATCCCAGAAGTGAAGGGGGTGAGGGGATGACTAGACCAGAGGGCACAGGAAGGGGCTAAGTGGCAGGAGCTACATTTCCCAAGTGTAAAAGATGGCAGAGATCCCCCCTTCAAGCTGCTCCTTGGCTCTGTGTCACAGACTGCAGACCTCAGCTGTGTTAACCCTTGACCCCAGCTCCTTGGTGACCTCTGAAATGTCCAGATGTTGTCTTAGACCAAATCCTAAACCCAGCCTTGCTTCCCAGTGATCACCCCACCCACATGCGCTGTACTCTTGATTAACGAGCACCATCAGCACTCAGCACTTCCTCCAGGGACTTCAGGACTGGATGAGGGCTAAGAAACGGAGCAGAGTGGAGCAGAAAATCTCAAAGCCCCCAAGTAAAAGCTATTGATGGCACTGCACATTTTGTTACACAGTTAACGAGATGTTCATTCTATATCCGATTTCCCTTCTTGCACTGTATCTTGCATTATCTCATTAGACAAATGTACTTGCCTTTAAAGTTCCCTGCGTATATTCTGTACACATTCTTGTGGTTAGTTTGGTACAATGGCTGCTAGCATTGAGGCTGATTTTGTGCCAGTTTTGTCAGAATCACACCACACACTCAAAATCAGTGCCACTGATAATGATAGATAAGGATCCCAAGTTTTTCCTTACTTTGAATCAAAACAGGCAGACAAGTCACAAATAGCATAAAGAAGTGAATGGAAAAGATTTCAACTTTCTGTGGTAATTGTGTTTGCATTTCCTTTTCACTTTTATGAGTATTAGCCATAGAATGGTCTCTAAAGAGAAACGGAAGAGGAAAGCACAGAACCTTATCAAAAAATACAGCCAGCTGAATCCCTTCCCTTCAGTTATACGTTTTAAAAGTCTAATGTAAGTATAATTATTCAGCAATGTCTATTCTGAAGTTGGTAATGACGATAGTAATAAATCTCTTTCCCTTCCTTTGTGCTACAAATTCAGTGAACTAAAGAATGAAAACTCCACAAAAGGCTACTGAAAAAATATCATTTATAGAACTGAGAAAAATTTCAGCCCCAGAATCCAAGCTCCCAGACTCTATTAACAATAAGGCAAGAAACAAGGCCCCAGGATGCTGAGGGTAAAGGAAGTATTTTCCACAGTCTTGAAGTGACCCTTCCCCTCCCCCCACCAGTCTCTGGCTGTGGCTCTCAATGACACTTTCTAGGACACAAAGGGGCTGCATCCAGCTGTCCACACTTCTCCAGGGAGTCATTTCTATAGGGCCGTAGGGGAGATGATACCATCCGAACAAGGAGTGGGGAGGGGTTGCAAGGTATACTCCTTACCCTTCCTTTTTCCTCTTGGGAGACCTTAATGCGTAAAACATAAGAAAGCATTCCATACCTTAGCTTTTAACTCATCTGGGATTATCTAAGGTAACAGTTATAAAACTGGCTTTAGATCCTGCTGCACCTTCAGGATCCCCAACCTGTCACCCCCACCCTCATTGTTTAATGCTTCAGTCCCCTCAGGGCTGAAGGACACTTCATTTCCAGCAGAAGCTTCTTGGAGGTGGTGCACTGCTCAGATTGCTGGTTCCCACCAGTGATGGATCCTAACCTTGGCTGCAATTCCCACTAGACACAAAGCTGCCAGGATCTGAAACCGTATTGGCAAACACTCTACAAAATAACCTCCTCAATGGTATAAACATGTAACAGTGACAGAGTGAGGTAGCATATATTTTTAGTTTGCTGCACCTCCAAAAAAATATATGCCTACTCTATTAAAGTCAGCATACTGAAAAATGACAGCTAAAGAATTGACTAGTTAAAGCCTTAAGTCTTACAGCCACTAAGCTATTGCTAATCTGTTCTATAAACTTTATTAGCAATGTATATCTGGGTTTAATTTCACCTCTAAATTATAATTATACTGAAGAGCAGAACAAGAGACCTGATTAGCACTTTCCTCTTAGATACTGCCTACTAAAGTAAGAGTGTAAAAAAAGAAAATAAAAAATATTCTTAGAGACTTCCAAAAAGGAGTGACTTTCTGCCTTTTCATCCTATATAAAATGTCAAAACATACAGATTTTTATTCCCATATGCTTCACTCATTCTCCTCACCATTTAAACTAGCTAATATACCAAACATTTTACTCATTTGCCTTATCTCCTGTTTTAGAAAGGGATCTCCATGAAACAGGGATTTTTTTAATTCCTGTATACATCCTCCCAGCCTAGAACAGTGATTTGCACATAGTACATGCTCAATTAAAATGCCCTGGAATATTAAGAATCAAAACTGGGACTCCTGGGTGGCTCAGTCGGTTAAGCGTCTGCCTTCGGCTCAGGTCATGATCCCAGAGCCCCAGGATCAAGCCCCACATGGGGCTCCCTGCTCAGCTGGGAGTCTGCTTCTCTCTCTGCCCCTCACCCCACTCATGCTCTCTCCCTCTCTCTCGCTCTCAAATGGATAAATAAAATCTTAAAAAAAATATATCTGGGGGCGCCTGGGTGGCTCAGTCGCTTAGGCATCTGACTCTTGATTTCGGGGGGGTGGTGATCTCCAGGTCATGAGATGGAGCCCGGAGTCAGTCTCCGTGCTCAGTGGAGAGTCTGCTTAAGATTCTCTCTCTCCCTCCCTCAAATAAATAAATAAATCTTAAAAAAAAGAATCAAAATATCTGAACCTTATGTTTTTGAAAATAATTATTGAAGAGACTAAATCATAAGGCTTAGTATATAAGAGGTATATTTTTAATTGACCTGAGACATAAATTGCCCTGTGTTAAAAGGTTTTTCACATATAAGTTGGTTTTGAAATAAATTTAAAAATCACTCTGATTCCATTCTGTGGTAAATTTTTGTTTACTGATTGTTTAGTTCTGTCTTTACTTACTACAAAATTACTGCAGATTTCACTTGGCAAAAATTAAATACTAAAGAAAATTCTAGAATATCACAGAATAATTGGAACTTTAATTCTGACAAGCTGGAAAAGAAATGGTTTGTAGAAAGGATATATAATACAATATAGTAAAGCTACATTTTTCTCTTTAAATCTAGTTAGCAGACTTTTTCTTTTTTAAGATTTTTATTCAAATAACCTGGCTGACTTCCTGGACCTCTCATTAAAGTTTGCTTACATTTTCCTGATGCCATAAAGTTGAATCTGACCCAAATACTCAACTACAGAAATGTGAATGTATAAAATTAAGAATCAATCTACTGAAGTTATCAACTAAACTTTGAAATTTTCTGACAATCTAACTCATTAAATTCCTTATAATTAACTCAATCTTAACTATAAAATAATTTTTTTAAAAAATAGCCCTAAAACCCAAAGAATATTTGCTATCCTCAAAAAATTTCACCATACAGAGAAGGTACAATTTATATGTGAGAATTATTAGCTCACTGAAAAATATACATGAGAAACATCAACTTCTCATATTTTACTTGAAAACTGTATTCATCTATCCATAGCATGATTCCCTTTTGGACTCTAAGATTACACAGCTGTGCCAACTGTCCTTGCTAGAAGCTAACAAAAATGGCTCTGCCTATATAACATGGCTTATTTATCAGACATCATTCTGGGACTACCAGAATGCCTGTTACTCTCCCTCATCTATCCCATCAAAAGAAGTAGTAGTGGCAAATAGAGCACTCCCAGGAATAACAATCATTTGAACTACAGTTCACTTCATTTGTGCTTAAATTACATCAATGTTTTCTATCAATGCAAATTATACAATATCCACTGAATGCAGAACAGTACATACATTTTGGAGAGTGTAAGATGTGTCTGTGTGTGCGTGTGCATGTGTGTATTTAATCCTTGCTTCAAATATCATATGATTTAATCATATAAAGGATAGAGATGAGCTATATTTAACACATAAAACCAACAGTAAGTAAGTAGTAAGTAAATAAGCATATAGAGATCCAAAATGATCCAAACTAAAACTACTCTTAGCAATGATGTACACTAACAGATATCCAACAGTAGAACTAAGGTTGTCTATTTTTAAATGATTCATTGCATTTCCTCATTTCTGTCCTGGAAACTCTTGACTTCTGGGTAATCGTTGGCTCCTGAGTGCTTGCCTGGCTCTGACTCCTGTCTTGGATTGATCATGAGCTTCTTGTTGCTCCTTTGCTCTTGTTCCTTTGCCTGAAATGAACTGCTGTTCCTTCCTGACTTCTAGCTTCTGTGTACTTCCGGAGTCAACAAGTTCTGCGTCCTGATCCCAACATCTGCCTTGGTTTTCCGAGTCCTGATTAATCATGGTGCTCCCACGATCTAGAAATGCCTGGGCCAGTGAATCACCAGCAGAACCTCTTGGAATAGCTGCACAATGGATCTACTCAGAATCCCCCCTCTCCCACTGAGGAACCTACCAGAGTATACTCAGGTATTTGTTATAATGATACAAGCCTTGAAAGGAGTTGTGAGTTGTGAGTTATACATGAATATCCAGTGCCTAACATATAACAAGGACATATTAAATGATTTCCATATTTTCCTGGGATTGTTTTTTCATTTGTTTGAGACTTCAGAAAAAAAAATGCTTAATTACACAAAATCTCCAAATCCCTCTCTTCACTCTTCCTGTAGTGAAAGTCAATGGGAAAAAACAAAAAGAAAACGAAAACCAAACCAAAAAAAAACCCCTTTAGGTAGCTCTTACAAACATACGTGGAGAGATAGATAAATATTAGATAGATTTCTACGTGGACAAGAATATATTATTTTAGGGGGAAATAATTCAAATTATATGTTAAGTAGAATAGGTTCTTACAGTAAAGGAATCTAAGAATTAATACAAATGATTTTTCTGAGAATCAAGCCTAAAGTATCACTGGAGCCTAAAGTGTGGCAGAAATTACACCTTGCTCCTCAATATTTATTTTCCACTTCTTTATTTTAGTGCAGAACTCCCCAAGTTTCAACAGTACACATGGCTGCCCAACTAGATAGCACATTTCCAGTCTCCCTTGCAGCTGGTTCAGCCATGTTATGACGTTCTGGCCAAGAGGATGAGAGAGAAAGTGATGTGTAGGAATTTGTCTCTGTCCCCTTACAGCTGGAATGCGAAAGGGGTCTGTAAGCCAGCCTCAACCATATGGACAAGAAAACCCCAGTGTATTGGTTCCCCAACCTTCTGCACATTGGAACCACCTGGAGAAACTATATAAAATACTGATGGCTGGCTCTCTCTCCTACAGACATTGATTTAATTGGTCCTAAGGGATGGTGGAGCAATAAGATAGAAGGAACAGGAGACTAAATGACCTGATAGAGCTGAGCTGCTTACTCCTCTGAAATACTATTAGGCAATCAAATTGAAAAATTAAATAACCAGAGCTCCAAGACAGAATACAAAAAAAAGCCATGTTGATTACATATGGCTTTCAAAGTCACAAACAATCCGTGTTGTTTAAACTACTGTTGCTTAACTTCAGTGAAAGCAGCTGAACAAATATTCTTATAAATATACATAATAAACACACAAATTCTGGTCTTCAGAAAAAATATAGAAGTATAGGTTGAAAATAATACCATTCTTTTTCTAACAAAAAAAAAAAAGAAAGTTTACCAATAGCAAAAGAGAGTGTAGTTTTAGCGTAATCCAGAGAAATCACTGGTGAGCTTTCATTAAAGAAAAGCTAGAAATAAATTTAAAACATTAGGATTACTCAGTTAAGACAAAGGCAGAAAAATACATCAAAGTTTGCCAATTCATTAATAATTTGCATAAATCAGTGAAAAATTGGAAACACAACGTAAAATGTCAAAAAAGATGATGTTAAGACAGAGTTAAGTAAATACTGATTTATTTTTACAGGCCCATTTTTGATAGGATACCAGTTAGACTGCTTTAATAAAGAAATGGACTCTTTCTATTTCGTTGTTCTGTTATCCTCGACATGTGACTTCCATTTCATGGTCCAAAATGGCTGCCTCATTTCCTACCATCACATCCTCACACCCGCCAGGGAGAAGGGAGAGAGTACATACTCCTTCATTATAAAGGTACACCTTGGAAGTTACCCATGCCACTTCTGCTCACATCCCACTGCCCAGAACCTACTCATATGCCCACACTTAGCTGCAAGGGAGGCTGGGAAATGTAGTCTTAAGTTAGACAATCATGTCCTGAGCTAAAACTTTTATCACTATGGAAGAAAAGAATATTGGACATTGGGAGCAATTAGAAGTCTCTGCCAGACGTCTCATTATTCAAGAGGTACAAGAAAATTGGGATAAAGTTGTGTCTAGAATATGTAAAAATTGTAGAATAAATATATGAATACAAAAATATTTCTATATAACATATAAAAATATATTAAAGTTATTCAAAGTCCAACACATAGATATACAGTGTAAAAAATGAAAACCCCCTTTCCTTCCATAATTTCAGCCTGGGGGAAATAATGAATTATTAAAGCAATCTTGGAATATGCAGGTATGAGACTAACATCTAGGTGACATAATGTCTTTCCATAACTCTTCCCTAAGTGCTACTGACAGAAATAAAACTTTGGAACGGGAGATGTTATTTCTGGAATCCTAAGATTTCTTTCTTTGGGGCAATAGTGTCAAATAAGAAAAAAACTAGAAACCAAAGGAGCATGAAAGCAAGGCCAAGCTGAAGCATTACAAGGCATCAAAGGAAAACATCAGCATTTCTTACACAATCACTGAAAATGTGTCACCATCTATAAAGCCTCTTCTACTGGCAAGAAGACAACTTAAATAGATAATTAAAATAACAAAACTAACAAAAAGCAAAGTCAAACATAGACATCAACTCTTAGGTGACTCTCCCAGAGAAACAAAGTTTTAAAATAAACAAAAATGTTTACTCATTCATATTCTATATTACTGTATTTTTGCTATTAACCCAGAGAATATTTTTATATCAGTATTCTAAATTTAACCAGCTGCCGTCATTTCTTAAGTATTATACCATTTAACCTTTTCAAGTGAAGGGCTTGCCTTTTAATGGAAAATATTCATTTCACATTGATGACAGAACATAATGTCCTTGGCTTAGCTATTCTCCAACAACACAGGTCCTTTTTTGTACAGTATGCTTAGCTATATGGTAAGGCTAGAATACCACAAATTTATTCAAGGAATCGAAGTCTGAAGTCATCTACACTAACTAGAAATGTTTGAAAACCGTAACCTCAACTTAACATACCAATTTTCTTAAAATTACAATCATTGAATTCTTGGATAAAATTCAATGATTGTTCATGAGAAAAAATTAGAAAAATTAGAAAATTAGAAAAAAAGTTTTGATAAGATGTACCAGGATTTGAATGAATATACTCAATACCATTCGAAAAGTGACCCAACCATACTTTTAAGCAAAGAAACCCTTACTGAGGGGTGTTTATCCTGAATTTGTTATTGTTTGAGGCAAAAATAATATGATAAGTCAAAGAAATCTTGGTTTTAATATAGCTAATGCAATTTTAAACATTGAGAATAAAAATGCATCTATTATGAAAATTAAATATTTTAAGTAAGATTTTTAAAGAATCCATGTAAACAAAAACAACTATTTTTAGGTCAAACTAATTGCACTCAAAACAAACATAACAATTTTATTTGGAATTAAGGTATAAACCAGGTATATAGTAAAAGAGCACTCAACAGAACACTGCTAAAAGACAAGTACTGAGAAAAAATGTAATGATACCAAAATGTTGTCAGATAAATCAATGTTTCTTTTTAAAGAGTGTGCACAGTAATTGCTGTGTGCATTAAATGTAATAATATAGAAGTTCTATACTTAACGTCATGGTTTAAAAAAATGATTATGTCATTATTTCCAAGACTTGAACCTAGTCATAATATAAGAAATCAGGAGAAGCCACTTCTCTATTTTGACTTCTAAATTTATATGTTGCATTAAGAAAGTCACATTTAAAAGAACAATTACAGGGGCACTTGTGTGGCTCATTCAGTTAAACAACTTCTGTCTTCAGCTCAGGCTCAGGTCATGATCCCATGATCCGGGGTCCTGGGATCGAGACTTCCCCCAACCCCACCCTCGTTGGGCTCCCTGTTCAGCAGAGGAATCTACTTCTCCCTCTCCCTCTGTCTCTCCCCCCTCCGCTTGTACACTCTCTCTCCCCCCCTTTCAAATAAATAAATAAAATCTTTAAAAATAAATAAAAGAACAGTTACACAAAGACAAACATCCAACCTCAGATACCTGAGTTCAATTCCCCTTACTATTCTTGAAAGTGTATGTTCCAAATCTTTACCACTGTCTTTATAGCTCCTTACTCTCAGCAAAAACAAACAACAACAACAAAACAGAACACAAAGAAAACAATAGTTCAATTTCATGGAGAAATAGAGGTCATTAGGTATAAATCTCCAACTCCCCTTCCTCTAAAATAACCCTGGGCACTGCATCTTTTGCTCCTTCCAGAGGAAAATGACTCCCCACCCTCCACAGCTCACCCCCCCACCCCCATCTCTCACACCCTTACCACCCCCTCTCTCCCCCTCTAAGACCACACCTCCCCTGCATTCCTGAAGGCCCCTCTGGCCTCCTCAGGACTTTTCTTTATCTATTAAAGCCTCCAGTATGCTTCCAGGCTGGAAGACAAAGGGCTCAGAAGCAGGCTAGGTGGCCCAGACTCTGTGAGGCAGGAGGAGAAAGGAAAAAGAGAGGAGAGGCTTACTACCTATAGGGACTCTACCTACAGAAGCTGATTTGAACTTGAGGTCAGTCTGTGAGATATTATTGAATGTGTTTTCCAAATGTGAAACTGAGCATAAAGAGGCTATGTAATTTGCCCTAAGTTACACACTGTTTGTAAGTTTCAGTGCCAGAACTTTAACCCAGGTCATCAGATTCCCTAAACCCATGCTCTGTACCATGCACTTCACCCCACTGTCCCAGCGTGGCAGGGCCGCTGGTGAGTGTTCACAAGGAGGTACAAAGGCCATCCCAGCAGTTCCTCATGCGCTAGACTAGAGAAGAAGCAGAATTTTAAAAATATCCGAGAGACAGCCGGCTCATTCTTGGAGTGGGAGTCTGCAACAATGTGGGTGTTTCATGGCAGCAAACCTTGCCAAGTATCTTCCTTTTATCCCGGTGACATGGAGGTTCCTGCCATGGTTTACACGAAGATGCTCTGTGCTTCCACCATGCTGTATTGTAGCTGCTTTAGCTCCCTTTCTCTCGTCTCCTTCCCTTGGCTGTACTCACCTTCCTCAAACATCCCTGGACAAGATCACCAGCTTCTGTTACTAACCTACTTCTCCCCTTGTGTTTACCACCAAAGTCTCTGAATGGTTTTTCCACTGGTCTTCACCCCTCAGCTTCCACTGGGGTCTCAGCTTATTCTCAGTCAGGCTTCTGCTCACACACACTCCTGAACTTAAAGCCCAATGACAGGCTAATCGTCAAATCCACAGGCCTCTTCAGTCTCCCCACCACGAACTTCTCAAAAGTTCTGACACTTTATTTATTTTTTTTTAAAGATTTTACTTATTTATTTGACAGAGAGAGAGACAGCGAGAGAGGGAACACAAGCAGGGGGAGAGGGAGAGGGAGAAGCAGGCTTCCTGCTGAGGCGGGAGCCCGATGCGGGGCTCGATCCCAGGACCCTGGGATCATGACCTGAGCCGAAGGCAGACACTTAACAACTGAGCCACCCAGGCACCCCAAAAAGTTCTGACACTTTAAAGAAAACTTTCTTCTGGGTACTAGGTCCTTCCTTGGATTTCAAGAGATCACTCTCTCCTGGTTCTTTGTTTCAAGGTTTGATGGTTCAATCTGAGTCACCAACGCACTCTACTTCTTCCTCTATCCTTTAAACGCTGGCTTTCCAACGTTCCAACGGCTTTTCCCCTCAAGTTATTCCCCTTATGGCATCTCATCCCCCTGATGACTTGAACAAATATGATGTTAGTTTCTAGATCTCTAATTTTTGCCCCAAATTCTTTCTTAACTTTCATACTTTTATCTTCACAAAGCAGCAGAATTTGCAGCCCAGGAGGTCCACAACCAAATTCACTTTTTCCTCCTCCCAATGCTATTCTGTCCCTTTTATTCCACTTCTCAGTTACACTATCCATTTTGTCTTCAAACTACGGGCTGAAGTTCCACACTATGTTCTCCCTTCTACAGAAACCTCCACTTCCAAACAAACACAAATACCAAAAATTCCACCCAAGAATGTCTCATAGTTGTTGGGTGCTTGTTTGCCTGTTTGTGGTTTGGTTAGGTTTTTATTCTGTTTTGTTTTGTTTATCTTCTTCATTGCTTCTATCTGAAATCAGGCATTCCACATTTCTTACCTGGACCGATGCAATGGCAGAAACTCCCAATGGGTAACTAGACTCCAGTCTTTATTCCTCAATCCCATTGACAGAATTCTCTTGCTGAGAAACAAAGCTAATCTCAGTAGATACTATTCTTATATTAATGGCATTATAATAAGGTATAATTATGCAGATGAAACCATAAGACTAAAGATACATACATCCCTCTGTGTAGTGAGTAGGCTTTGGCCATAATGATTAATACTCCAAAAATCAGAATTATGAACGAACTAGGCTATATTCACTACAAGAGTCAAGACATTTTAAGGGCAGCATCCTGATGCCATCCTCAGGTATACATGTTCAAGCTAATGACTAGAAAACAAAGTACTCTCCCAAGTCAGCCCAGGAGTAGTGCCCAGTGTGGGGGTCAGTCTGAAGCTATCTTAGGGCTTAGGATAAAAATAGATCAGAGTCTCCAGGCCCTGAGAGAAAGATCACTTTGGTAGGAGCAGAAATCTGTATTATACAAATTAGATTACATTTGTGTTTCATGTTGTTTCTAGGATTACTGGCCTGTGTTCTTCCTTAGTCAAGAATAATGTTTCGAAGATTATAACCTGTCCCAGATTAAGAGAAGCAAGGAAAGGTCTTCTCTGTGTGCTTGTGTGGATTGCTGAGGACCAGGAAGGTGGAAGACACAAGGGAACAAGGAGAAGGAATCCCAAGGTGAAATTTAGAGACAGAGATTCAGGAAATCTTGGCCTGGCAACTTTATCCCACAAGACAGCCCTTTCCAGTGCCAACTTTGGAGGTCTCAAACTTGTTTATTACTAGTAAGACAGTAGGTGTCCCCTAACAATTGATTTCCCACTACTTTTAGTTAAAGTCAGAATTCTTAAAAATAGGTGGCTCAGTCGGTTAAGCCTCTGCCTTCAGCTCAGCTCATGCTGAGTGGGGAGTCTGCTTCTCCCTCTGTCCCTCCCCCTGCTCATGTTCTCTCTCCCTCTCTCTCTCTCTCAAATAAATAAACAAAATCTTTAAAAGAAAAAAAATTAGAAAAAAAGAATTCTTAAAAATCGAATCCTTCTCAAACTGGACTGAACTGACTTCATCTCCCACCAATACCCAAAAATATCCAAAAAGCATATAGAACTTTTCAATCTCCATTTTCAGCATCCCCTAAGCAACATCATGCCAGCACCCCCAAATGCCAAAGGAAGGTCACATGGAACATGCTGCTCCTTCCAGACTGATAGTTGTCTTCCCAGTTTGGCATATTCCTCCTCATCCTTCAGAAGCTATCCATCACCTCTTTCCCAAAACGTCCCTTGACCCCAGACTAAAGGGGTCCCTTGATGACTCCATGAAACTTCACTTATTACTCCATCACTGCCTGTCCCACATGGCGTTGTAATTATTTGTATACCGAGGGTTAGGACGGCAGCATATGAATTTGACAGTCACACAATTCAGCCGGTGTAACATAAACCTAAGCATAATGTGTTGAATCAATTTATCTTTGCCTGGAAAAAGTTAGATCGTGACTGAAAGAAGTTGCTTTTGGACTCATTCAAACTGTGCGTTTGCTTTTGTTTTATTTGTTTGTTTCCCTGTACACCTGCTATTTACGCAGCACTGTATTCAGGCCAAGAAAATTGTACCCAGGAGATAAATGCACCACCCCATTCTCTTGGAGTTTACTCTCTAGGTAAGTGGTCTTTCTAACCGCTTTAGCAAAGGCATAAATCAGAAGAAGGTGAGGCTGTGCTACGAGAGGTTGAGTGGACAGCCTGAGGCCATACAATTCAGTTCCCCCTCGCCCTCTGTGAGGGCCCCTGAAGCCAAACTACAGAACCCTGGAACTCTAAGGAGCACCATTTGAAAGAGCTAAGGAACACATATATTAAGCCAAATCAAATAATAAATATGCCATTGTTCACTATAAACTGTAAAACACCATACTAACTATGGTTGTTGTTTTATAGACTGCAAAGTGTCCTCACAGTCTTAAGTCAACTGAGTATTTATAAGAATATCGGGGGGCGCCTGGGTGGCTCAGTCGGTTAAGCATGTGCCTTCGGCTCAGGTCATGATCCCAGGGTCTTGGGATCAAGTCCCGCGTCGGGCTCCCTGCTCGGTAGGGAGTCTGCTTCTCCCTCTGCCTGCTGCTCCCCTTGCTTGTGCTCTCTCTCTCTCTCTCTGACAAATAAATAAATAAAATCTTAAAAAAGATAAGAATATCATGAGAAGAAGGCCTGCATGAACAGAAGGGAAACACCAGGGGAAGAAGTAAAGAAGAGACTCAGAGACAGAAAGCGTAGAGAAGAATATCAGAGAGGCAAAAATTAGACCCTAAGGCTGACCAGTATGTGTAGTTCTGTGTAACAACTGCAGCAGCAGAAGAAACAACAGCAACTATAAAAAGGCCCTCCTGTGAGTCAGGGACTGGGCAGAGCCCAAAGCATCCATCATCTCATCCTTACAGCAACCTTGAGAAATGCTACTGTTTCCCCATTTTACAGATGAAGAAAATGGGGCTTGAAAAGTTTAGGAATGTGTCCAAAGTTACCTAGTAAAAAAGAGACAGGACTCAGATTCTGGGCTATCTGAGGTCAACACCTAGACAGGTAACAAATTTCAAAACTTTCGTTTATGACAAGACACGTAGCTCAGTCTTTGTCTTCAGGTGCCCGCAATGTGGAAGAACAGCGCATTCTGATTTGCCAGGAACAATCCCAGGTTACATCTGTTTCCCAGTGTAATTATTAACAGCCCTCCCTTTCACCCTCAGAAGTGTCCCAGTTTAGACAAAAATGTATATAGCCATCCTGCCGCAATGCCATAGTGAAATGTGGCTACATGATTTTCCAGGCCCAGTGCAAAATAAAAGTGTGAGGCCTTTTGCTCAAAAAGTGGGGGGGAAATGTGCTATTAAAGGTACTGAAATATAAAGCTTTTCTCTTTCTTTCATGTGTCTGCTCTGCTCACACTCTACTGTCCCAATGGACTTCACTTGTAAAACACAAGTTCAAAGATAAAATTAGTACAAATTTCAAGACGGTGCTAGCAGAGCATTAAACCAAGTCCCAGGTCCTTCGGAGCATGAAGCTCAGTGCAAACTGCACAGCACGCATACCCATGAAGCTGGCCCTGCTCTGCCCTCATAAATGGGTCTGGGAAGCCATCCTGATCTTGGTATGCCCTATGACTGGGTTGCAAACAGGAACCAATTGCAACTCACTACTGTCCAGACTTGGAACATTAAATACTGGGTATTAGGTCCATAAAATCATTTCTTTAGAAAAAATGTGTTTGAGTACTTCTAATAAAGCACAAAATTCCATCTCCCAAACAAAACAAGAACATGCATTCAAGCAAATTTGGTCACTCTCTACATTTTATCTATGACCTAAAAAATAACTAATCCAGATACTATAACCTACCCTTGATGATCAAATTTAGAAATTTAGAATACAATGACTTGAAATAACAGTGTGTTACAAAGTCTTTAATACCACAATGCCTGATTTAAATACTGTTTCTGTTTTAAATGCAGGTACTACATGTTTAATTTAAAACTTCTTGTTACAGCGCTGTGAATTGTATAAGACTGTTGAATCACAGACCTGTACCTCTGAAACAAATAATACATTATATGTTAAAAAAAAAAAAAAGAATAAGATAGCAGGAAGGGAAAAATGAAAGGGGGGAAATCGGAGGGAGAGACGAACCATGAGAGACGGTGGACTCTGAGAAACAAACTGAGGGTTCTAGAGGGGAGGATGGTGGGGGGATGGGTTAGCCTGGTGATGGGTATTAAAGAGGTCACATACTGAATGGAGCATTGGGTGTTACACGCAAACAATGAATCATGGAACACTACATCAAAAACTAATTATGTAATGTATGATTAACATAACATAATAAAAAAATTTTTTTAAAAATTAAAAAAAAAACTTCTTGTTACATAAATTCATATGTGCCTGAGTGATATTTAAATAACTTTCACTCTCTATACAAACCAAATGGAAGAAAAACAAAACTGAGAATTTTAAGGAATTGTCCTTAAGAATGGGGTTGGAGTTGGGGCATCTGGGTGGCTCAGTCAGTTAAAGGTCAGACTCTTGATTTCAGCTCAGGTCATGATCTCAGGGTTGTGAGATCAAGCCCCACATCGGGCTCCACACTGGGTGTGGAGCCTGCTTAGGATTCTCTCTCCTTCTCCCTCTGCCCCTCTCCTGCCCTCTCTTAAAAAAAAAAAAAATGGGGTAGGAGGTTAGAGGATGGGTCAGTTGGATCATTCAGTCATTTAGTAAGCATTTACTGTGTACCTACAATTTCACAAGCACTGTAAAAAATTCTGGGGAAAAACAGACAAGTAGAATATGGGCCTGTCCTCAAGAAGCTTACATTCTAGTAGAATGAGACCAAAGCTATACATGTATAAGCTTCCTTTGGTGCTAGGGAAGAAGAAACTACAGGGAAGAGTGGGTACAAAGCAGTGAGCACTGTAGCCTGGAAGGGGAGGAAGAGGACAGCGTTATGAAGTCTCCTGAAGGAATCGAGCCCTGACAGCCCAGTGAGAATACAAAAGGATAGAAGGGGGTGCCTGGATGGCTCAGTCGTTAAGCGTCTGCCTTCAGCTCAGGTCATGATCCCGGGGTCCCGGGATCGAGTCCCACATCGGGCTCCCTGCTCGGTGGGAAGCCGGCTTCTCCCTCTCCCACTCCCCCTGCTTGTGTTCCTGCTCTCGCTATCTCTCTGTCAAATAAATAAAATCTTTAAAAAAAAAAAAAAAAAAAGGATAGAAGGGCTAGTGAGAAACAAAAGAAGAAGCCAGAGATCCCACAGGAAGAGTGAGACACTCTAAATAACAGCTATCTGTGGGGTGGGAGTGGGGAAAGTTGTTCTCTCCTTGAAAAATGAAAGGGTTGGAAATGAGAACAGAAAGGAATCAGAAGTATAAAAGATCTTAGGGGCACCTGGGTGGTTCCATCCGTTAAGCATCTGACTTCCACTCAGGGTCCTGATCTCAGAGTCCTAGAATCAAGCCCCAGTCAGCTCCCCTCAGCAGGGAGTCTGCTTCTTCTCCCTCTCCCTCTGCCCCTCCCCTGGCTCTTGCTCACTTGCTCTTTCTCTCTCTCTCTCAAATAAATAAATTTTAAAAAATCTTTAAAAGAAAAAGAAGAAGTATAAAACATCTTAGTGAAAAAAGTTTTCGCCTTCAGGTCATATGATCATTTAATCAAGAGAAAAAATACCATTTTTTTGATTATTTATGGGCTTGTAAGTAAAAAATACATTCTTGGTAAAACTAAAAATACGTTTTCTATCTCTTCATAATAAAGATAAGAGTTACCCTCCATGCATGTTAATGGCTGAAACAATGACAAATCTAAAACAATGACTAATCTAACAAATATTCACATTTGACTTAGAAATACACTATCAAATTTTTTACAACAAATGTACCACTTATTTAAAAGTAGTGCTAATTTTTTTAAAAATAACTTTAATCATTTGTCTGCATTTCTTATCAGTCCTTCAGGATGGACTCCTAGAAAAGGAATTGCCAGGCCAAAGAGTTTGAATATTTTTAAAGCTTGGTACATTATTGGCTTAGGCTAAAGTTAAAACTAGATTGACTACATCAACGGAAGGTGACCAAGTAATAAACATGGGTATTCAGTGTTGCTATAAACAATAATCAAAAAAGAAATACTCAAAAAAGAAAATCTAAAAGTGTATTACAAGTAGATCTGAGGCTTTGAATGATTGTGACTAAAAAGAAGTCAGGGTAAACTTTTGTTTAGGATGATAGGCCAATTAGTGTGTTTGTGTGTGTGTGCGTGTGAACATGTATGTGCATAAATACTGGATGTACATGCACAAAATAATGGACAAAGAAAAATACAAGTGGAAGAGTCCGTAATTTCTGAATGAGATAAAAAGAATGAAATCATTAAGTGAACTACTTATAAATAGGTACGTATAATTTATTTTATACCTCCCACAATTTCTTTTTTTTTCTTTATTTTTAAGATTTTATTTATTTATTTGTCAGAGAGAGCACAAGCAGGGGGAGCAGCAGGCAGTGCGAGAAGTAGGCTCCCTGCTAAGCAAAGAGCCCAATGTGGGACTTGATCCCAGGACCCTGGGATCATGACCTGAGCTGAAGGCAGACGCTTAACCAACTGAGCCACCCAGGCATCCCCTCCCACAATTTATATAGCAATAATTTTTCAATTTTAATAATCAGGTGCAAGATTAGAGGAAAAACTCATACGTTAAATAAAGATCAACAAATTGGTTTTTAATATAGGTTAGGTTAGCCCTTTAGTTCTATAAATTAGGACTCTGCCCAGTACTTTTTTCATATACCTCCAGAAAGGAGTAACTAAAGCAGTTTAAGAAGTGACTCAGATTTTTCAAAACTCAAAGGACTTTGTCACCAATGAAGTTTCATGAAAGGCAAATCTGAAGCTATTAAAAGTCAAATCTCCACCTCACACCAGTCAGAACGGCTAGTATCAAAAAGACAAGAAATAACAAGTGTTGGCAAAGACACGGAGGAAAGGAAATCCTCGCGCACTGTTGGCAGGAATGTAAAATGGTGCGGCCCCTATGGAAAACAGTATGGAAGTTCCTCAAATACTAAAAATAGAAGTATCATATGAGCCATAAATCCAGTTCTGGGCATTTGTCTGAGTAAAATGAAAACACCAATTCAAAAAAACATATGTACACCTATGTTTGTTGCAGCGTTATTTCCAATATGTAAGATATGGAAGCAACTTAAGTGTCCATCTATAGATGAATTGATCTAGAAGATGTGGTATGGAATAGAATATGGAATACACAATGGAATATTATTCAGCCATAAAAAAGAATTAAATCTGGCCATTTGTGACAACACAGACCTAGACAGTATTATGCCAAGTGACATAAGTCAGACAGAAAGACAAATAACATATAATTTCATTTACAGTAGAATCTAAAAAAAAACAAAAAACAAAACAAGCAAGCAAACAAACAACAACAAAAAGAGAATCAGAGTCATAAATACAGAGAACAAACCAGTAGTTGCCAGAGGGGAGGGGGGTGGGGGGATAAGTGAAACAGGTGAAGAGGATTAAGAAGTACACACTTCTAATTATAAAAAAAAGTCACGGAAAAGTACAACATAGAGAATATAGTCAATAATATTGTAATAACTTTGTAAAAAAAAGTCAAATCTCCTTAAAAACATGCTTTTTTGAGATTGCTGCATGGAAGTGTACAACAATCCAATTTATCACCAATTACCCATATATTCTCAAATATCCAAACATTTCCAAAGAATGTGGCCCCAGGGGCTCAAATATACTGATTTTAATTTGAGAAGTCAACCAGAATTCAACCTGTGCATCTTAGATCCCTTGAAACACTGTTCTCTCCTTGCCATAGCAAAGAAGTAAATTCCTCTACCATAATTATAAGCAGAAAGTTTACATCTTACAGAACACTGAGCAGGAAGTTTGGCCTTTGAAACATTTCCCTTTGGACCACGGGGGCATGCAACAGGGAGGTGGAAGGAGCAGGTTTGAAAATTTGAGTTAGATTGCAAAGGCTAAAGCTCCTCAGTCTTTAAATGATGCTCTCCCATGCATCTGGGTGGAGAGGAGCCAATGCTCAAAGTCTTTGTCTTTGCAACAGAGAGTAGAAAAAATTCAACTTTTGAGGGATGTCTCAGAAGTTTCTTTCACTCGATTTTGCCCCTTCTGGCTCTAAAATGAATGAAACGCTTCCAGAGCAGGCTTCCAATGCGTCAAGCTGAAACTTTGAAACGAAGTTCCTGCCAGTTCTTTCTATGAAATCTTGAAGTTGTTTGACACTAGTTTTATATACCGCTCTCCTGGGCTCAGTGTGAACAGGGAACCCAGGAGCTGAGTGGAGAGCAAATTTAAACCCGGGATGGGGGATGGGAGTAGGAGACTGTAGGGCTAGAACAGGGTGAGCACCACATGTGGCTTTAATATCCAACAGCTGTTAGAGATCATAACCCCTCTGCTCTTTCTGTACCCCCCACCAGAATCATATGTTTCTAAGATTATTATAACTAAAGGGACTTCGCTGCCATCTAATATGAATAATGAAGTCAAGCTCCAAAAGAATCAAGGTTTGTTGTTTTTTGTTTTTTTTAAACTAAATGTACCTGAATGTAGCAGACTGACTTTAATCACCAAGCCAAAGTCTTAAAACAAAATCCCAGGTGGGGGAAGAGAAGAAAAAAAATGACACAATGCAACCGAGCAGGCCAGGGACAGGGGTAAAGAGTGAGGAAAGATGGGGTAGCAGGGATTCCCTGGACAAGAGCCTTCTCCCATTGGAGCTAACTTTTCAAACCCGCAGATCTCCAAGGCCCTGGCAAACTCATTGCGTGTCCAGGCGCGAAACAATCCCGCCGGAGGTCCACGCGCCGGCGAGCACAGCATCCGCGGGCGGGTTCGTGGTCCCGCGATGCCGGGCCCGGTGCCCCGTTCCCCCGCAGACAATGCGGCGCGCGCTTCCCGCGGCCTCTCTGGGATCCGCGCCCCGCGCCGCCCGCCGCCTCCTGCGTCGCCGCGCGGGGACACACTCACCGACACCAGGAACTCCAGCGTGCCCACATAGTCCCGCTCGGTCTTCTGGAGCTCGCTGAGCACGCACACGCGCAGGCGAAGCTGTTTCTCCAAGTCCTTGGCGCTCTCGGCGCGGCCGTCCCCGCGGTTCTCGTCGCTCATGGTGGGCGGCGGGACGCGGGGCTGCTGTGCTGCGCGCTACCCCGCGCGCCCACTGGTGCCCGGCCCCGCGCCGGCCAGAAAGGAAAGTTGCTGCCTCCGGGAAGTCTGAGGAGGTACGGGCGACTTTACATGCTGGGGAGAGGCTGGGGTGGTGGGAGAGGAGAGCGCGCCCGTTGGGACTCCGGCGCGGGAGGCGCGAGCCTCTAAGGAGGCAACTCCCGAGAGAGGGGGCCCCGGCCCGGGACCAGCACGCCCAGCCCCGCGGCTGCGGCCTTACGCGGCCGGGGCTGGAGGGGAGGCGGCTCCGGCAGCCACAGCGGTGACTTGGACATTAATCAAATGCTTTGTATCCATGTGACTCCGACCCTTTACCCTTCGCCAAATCTCAGGAAAAAGGAAACAACCCTGGGGAAGTGTGTTGCGTGCCAGCTAACTAAACACACACACACACACACACACGCACACACACGGAGTCAGCACTTGAGATGGAACTAATTGGAGATTCCCAAACCTAGGAGGACGTACTCCAAGACACAGCTCGGGGGTTGCTCCTATGACTCCCGCCTATTGTTAAGCTTTAATGTGTTTTGTACAAATCCTGAAAGCAAAGAAACAAGTCCCCACGGTTACATAACTGGATGGGAACAAAACAACCATGGTATTGACCCTCCCGCCTTTGAAAAGAAACACATTGATTTTTGGTTTTGTTTAGGCACAAAATAGGTTTGCTTTTAAAAGCCCCCAACCGAGAATAATTCACAGGGCAGATACCCTCCTGCCTGCACTTGGGAAGTCAATTAGCATAATAAATGAAGACACTATGGGAAAGTGACAGGCCTGGCCCAAACAATAAACTCCAGATACAATAAGCATCACCATTGCACTGTGCTGTTTTGGAGGGATGCTTTGCATGTCTATAACTTTTTTTCAATATCAAGGTAGTATGTAAATTCAATCACAGGCAAGAATACTTGTGCCAATTTTGTTTCTAAGAGCTGCTATGATTTAACATAGTGTCACTAAATGAGCAGCTTTGTCTAAAGCTGTTACTGAATGGTTATCAAAAGATATGTAGATACAAATATAGGTATGTAGATACAGATATATTCTTTGGATTTGAAAAAAGAGAGAAGCACAGAGCATGTCCTGATTGTAATGTTTATGTTTATTGCCTTTTCTCACTTGGAAACAGAGCCAGGAGCAAATGAGCACTGAATATTTACATTTCCAAGCAAAATATTCCATATATATTTTTGTCTTGATATTATCCACATTAATTTTTCAGTGTCATTTTTTCCTACTTAGTACTTGAAACAGTCCACACTAATGACATTTAAATAAACTGAAGAGTGAATGGTTTTGATGAAAGAAAGTAGCATGTTAATTTTTTCCAATAGTTGAAAGCATTAGCAAAACTCTAAAAATTAAAGATGCTTTCCACATTACTTACATTAAAATAATTATCAGAGATATCTTTTAAGAGCATAGTTTGTGATGAATCACTATGCCCCTCAAAAAGCAATTTTCTTCTTTTATTAAGGGCACAGCTTTTGAATGTGTGAGGAGCTGATGGACAAGATATGATTTTCCTTTGTTTTGTGCATGCCTATCTACAGGTAGCTATGAGCAAAGGACAAATAAGTCAATGGCTTCACACCTTCTGGCAGAAGAACAAAGGACAAGGAACATTAAAGAGCAGACCTCACAATCCCTAGTAAACAATAAACAAAAGAAACAAGCGGAAGACAAAGGAAACGCACATCCAGCAATGAATGGGAAAATCAAACATGATTGAGCCTTTTCACAATGTACTACAGGCAGCAAGGAATGAATGCATTTCCTCCTCCTTACGTCTACACCCTCCTCTAATGTAAAAAGTAAGTAAATAAATCATGCTTTCCATCAGGTGTTCTTGTAGATAAAAAAAAAAAAAAATCTCTTACCAATTGCTCCCAGTTTGAGAGCTGTTTATGCAATTATCCATCCATCAAAAAAAAAATTAGTCTATATACAACCCACTAGAGCTTCAGTCTCACCTCTGAGAGCAATATATTGAGCTTGAATCTCCAGTGGGGTTTTACCTACCCAACATTTGCCTCCATTCTACAAACGTGTATTGAGTACCTCTATGTGTACTGCATGGCCCTACAGCCTGAGGACCACAGAGACTTGATCTCTAGGCAAATATTTCTGAAGGTATTTCACAGACCATTACACTGAGGTCTTGTTAAACATTTCTGGGCCTCATCCTAAATTTATTGAATGCGAATCTCAGAGATGCAAGCCCTAAACTCTTTAGACAAGGTTTTCAGATTATTCTTAGGCCCACTAATATTTGAGAGCCACCATTCTAAGAAATTATAATTGAGTGGAAGAGACTATCATAAATATAAGTAATTCTATTAAAAGGAAACTGCAAGGCATGCTTTGAAAAAAAAAAAAAGTGCAAGGACGTTAACAGAAAATATGTAAGTGTGCACATTCAGATGTCTCTCAGAAGTGCCCATGTAGAAATTATTATGACAGTAACAGTTTCTGCCCATTCTTGTGTTCCTCAGTGTATAATTCCTCAGCACCATTTATAATTAATGAACAGCTTCAGAACACCATGTAGTGCCTTCTGCCAGGCACCTATCAGTGTCTTCTGTAACCGTGGCAGGAGTTCTTAATTCCTTATCAAAGACATAAGAGCATAAGAAAACAGGGCCAGAGTATCTGGAAACCTTCACTTTGATGGTACATAAGGTCTTTCATAAATTCTCAATGTGTTGTATCCTTCCCCACTTCCTCTATTGAAACTTTAAGCTCTGTCTGCCAGGAAAAGGAAAGCAACAACAAAAATGATGGACAGGATCCAGTTTTTTCCTGAAATACTAATGAGGTTGAAGCATCCAATAAAGAAGAGATGGGAGAAAAGAAGATAGTGAGAAAAGGCTGAGTAGTAAACTAGCTCAGCCATTAAATTTATTTCATATGCATGAACTTGGTGTGGTTAGAATCATTATTATACAGTTCAAAGAGTACAATGCACAGTAGGTTTTCTTTGGTCAGGCTTAGAGAAGAACAACGCCTGGACAAAAGAACCCAAGGTAGTCTCTTTACAAAAGAGAGCTCCCAGCTTGTATTTCTGACAGAGATCAGTTTGGCTTCCCTGCCATTCCAGTACTAGTGTTTGCCCAGGTAAAGTAATAAATCAAATTTGATGTGGAAATCATTAAAAGACAATAGCACTGGGGGAAAAAAAGAAAGATCACATCATTGCATGGCCATCTTGTTAAACAGAGAATTCTAAGAGTCAGACTTTTTTATTTTCAAGTAAAATTGATTCTGGCATATTTCCTTTACTACTCTGGCCTATGATAGATGATTCTAGACTATACTAGTATAAAAATATAGATACACTGGATCTATATAAAGTACAATTAAGAATCTTGCATAAGAAATAATTCTAAAAATACTTATTACTTTAGTTCTGTTTTAGTTATAACAAGCATGGGGTGTACTAGAGTATGTAATTATTTGTATCATACCAACTTAAGGATTTTAGAATGTGTATTACCTAAAAGGACAAAATATAGTTTCATAGCCATTTTTTAATTTTGGATACAATGTTCATGGCACAGCAAACTAAATAAATGTTTGAATAGGATTACTTTAGGAAGACTCTAAAGTTCTTAAAAATGTGGTCCTTTCCACACTAGCTTGATCAACCCCAAATCATCCTCATGGCCATAATCTAACATGTAATGGATAATCACTTTCCTCATTATGGAAATTTAACCTACAACCATGCCTGTAAAATAACAGCCAGTTTTTGTCTATGATTAGTCTCAGAAAGATATCATCCTTGCATTGTACCATCTCCCTGCTTAGCCTTTCCTTCCTTTAAAAATTGTCTCCAACTCACATAACTCAAGCTACACCTTATTTCTCTCCTCCCCATAAAAACTTCTACCTGGTTGTCTTGTCTCCTCTATTAACACCCTCTACTGTGTCCTCCAAGGTTATCATTCTAATATATATTAATGTATGTGTGATATGTAATATATTATATATAATAATATTTTATTATTATCAATATCTATATATAATTTATAAAAATTGTATATATTTCATGTCATTGCCTGTGTGTCTTATCCTGGCTTCCTCAAAAAGTAGAGAGTGAGACAATAGCTAATGTGAAGATAGTATATATGGTAATGTTATCCTAGGGGTTAGGAGTGAGGAAAGGAAGAGCGAAACAGAGAAAGAGGGAAAACCAATACAAGAATACATAATAGAGTTGACCATTCCAGTGGGAAACTAGATGCTCTGTTCTACAGGACCTTCTGAGTAGTCTTATGAAATACATCTCAGAGCTATCCTGGGGGAAGAGACAGGGAAGCATTTATTCATTATTTCCTATTCCCACGTGGTCAAGGATTGCTCCATAAGGCATTCATAGGACCCTGTACTTGCATGTTGCCCATGCATGAATGCTTAGAGGTGTTCACAGATAAGGTTGGAGTCAGGAAGCAAGAAGAGTGAGACACTCTTAGATTGTTCCTGTATGAAGTTGGTGAGAACATTTGAGGAACCGCATCCATGGTCATCAAGAATAAGAGAAGAGGTCAAGAGAGTTTTTCCTGGAGTACAAGAGGGATTTGATTCTGCTTCAAACCCCTCAGGATAAAGGCAAATGTCATTTATGACCCAGCCTCTCTGGCTTTATTTCATACCACTCGCTCCTTTGCAAACGAACCCCAGCCACGCAGGAGTACTTTCAGATTTCTTACAATGCCAAGCTCCATAGCATAGTCCTTTTTCCTTATCATAGCATCAGTTACATTTATTATAATTGCCAGATCAATTGATGGAATTCTTTACTGGACCACAGTATCTTGAAGGAAGAGACCATGTCGCCCACAGCTTCTCCAGAATCTGGCATGCAGTCTTGTTAAATGGATATTTGTTGATTGAGTGAATGAATGAATGAATGAATTACACTGGAACTCTAATCCATTCTATCTCTAAACAAAAATAAGTCTTTCTTTAGACTTGGCTTTTTGTTTCTCCTCTAACATTTCTTCATTAGAAGGCAAGATAAATACCCTTTTATTTTCTCAGAGAAAAATGGTGTATATGTAAATAACTGTCCTATGAATTGTGAGCCTGTTTAGGGGACAAGAAGAAACTACAAATATTATATTTCTTGTATGCTTAAAGAAGTATCATTCATCTCTCCTGAAATGTGACAATCACATAATCAAATCCATACACAATATTCCTAAAACAGTCATGGAAAACATAATGAGGAAAACTGAAAGAAATACATGATAATAAATTCAGGAAAGAAATCACATTACCAAAGCATGGAAGCAAGTTTACTAAAAACAGATATATAATGTATTAGGCTGGAGAGTTCCTATAAACCCCCTTATATTCCACCTCCCCAACTCAGATTCTCTTGTTAACATCTTGCATTAGTGTGGTACATTTGTTACAGTTAATCAGCCAATATGTATACATCATTATTAATAAAAGTCTATAGTTTACATTAGGACCCACTCCTTGTGTTGCACATTCTATGTGTTTTAAGAAACGTATGACATAGGGGCGCCTGGGTGGCTTAGTCGGTTAAGCATCCAACTTTTGATTTCAGCTCAGGTCATGATCTCAGGGTCTGGAGATCAAGCCCTGCGTCGGGCTCTTGCTCAGAGGGGAGTCTGCTTCTCTGCCGGTCTCTCTCTCTGCCCCCCCCCATGCTCTCTTGCTCGCTCTCTCTCTCCCTCTAACATAAATAAGTAAATCTTTAAAAAATATATATGACATATATCGACCATTACAGTATCACAAAATAGTTTCTAAAAGTGCCCAGCACACTACGTATTTACCCCTCTCTCCCTTCCCCCAACACCCTGGCAATCACTGATCTTTTTCTGTCTCTGTAGTTTTGTCTTTTACAGAATGACATGTAGTTGGAATCATACATTATGTACATTTTCAAACAGGTTGCTTCCACTTAGCAATCTGATTTAAGTTTCCTCTATGTCTTTTCATGGCTTGATAGCACATTTCTTTTTATCACTGAATAAAATTCCATTATCAGGATGTACTAGTTTATCAACTTACCTGTTGAAGGACATCTTGAATGCTTCCAAGTTTTGACAATTAAAATAAAGCTGCTATAAACATTATTGTGCAGGTTTTATATGGACATAAGGGTTCAACTCCTTTGAGTAAATACCAAGGTGTATGATTCCTGGATCATAAGATAAGAATATATTTCTGCCAAACTGTTCCGAAGAGACTGTATTATTTTTATTTCCCATCAGCAGTGAATGAGAATTCCTATTGCTCCACATCCTTGCCAACCTTTGGTGGTATCAGGATTTTGGATTTTGGCCATTGTAATTGTTATGTAGTAGCATCCTATTGTTGTTTTATTTTATAATTCCCTAGTGACGTACAAGGCTGAACATCTTTTCATATGCTTACTTGCCATCTATATATCCTCTTTCATAATGTGTCTGTTAAGGTCTTTGGCCCATTTTTTAATTAGGTTGTTTTCTTATTATTGAGCTTTAAGAGCTATTTGTATATTTTGTACAATAGTCCTTTATCAGATGTGTCTTTTGCAAATTTTTTCTCCCAGTCTGTGGCTCGTCTTTTTATTCTTTTGACATTGTCTTTTGGCAGAGAAGAAGGCTTTGATTTTAATGAAGTCCAGCCTATCAAGTTTTTCTTTCATAGGTCACATTTTGGCACTCTATCTAAAAATGTTTGGATTTATCATTGTCAAACCCAAAGTCGCCCAGATTTTCTCTTAGGTTGTCTTCTCAGAGGTTTAGTTTTGCATTTTACATTTAAGTCTATGATCCATGAGTTAATATTTGTGAGTAAGGTCTACGTCTAGATTTGTTTTTTGCATGTGGATGTCCAGTTGTTCCAGCATGATTTGTTGAAAAGATTATCCTTTCTCCATTAAATTGCCTTTGCTCTTTTTTCAAAGATCAGTTGATTATATCTGTGTGGGTCTTTTTCTGGACTCTCTCTTCTCTTACCTTGATCTATTTGTCTCTTCTTTCCCCAGTGCCACACTGTATTGATTACTCTAGATTTATACTATGTCTTGAAGTTAGTCCTCTGATTTTGTTCTTCTCCTTCAATATCGAATTGGCTATTCTGGGTCTTTTGCCTCTCCATATCAACTTTAGAATCGTTTTTTCAATATTCCCAAATTAGCTTGCTGAGATTTTGATTGGAATTATGTTGAATCTATATATCAAATTAGAAATAACTGACATACTGGGGCACCTGGGTGGCTCAGTCGTTAAGCGGCTGCCTTCGGCTCAGGTCATGATCCCAAGGTCCTGGGATCTAGCCCCGCATCGGGCTCCCTACTGCGCGGGAAGCCTGCTTCTCCCTTTCCCACTACCCCTGCTTGTGTTCCCTCTCTCGCTGTGTCTCTCTCTCAAATAAATAAATAAAATCTTAAAAAAAAAAAAAAGAAATAACTGACATACTTAAAATATTGAGTGTTTCTACCCATGTACATAGAATATCTCTTCATTTATTTGGATCTTCATTGATTTCTTTCATCAGCGTTTTTAAATATTTCTCATTAGATATTACATATATTTTGTTAGAGTTATACCTAAGTATAATTTTTGGTACTAAAAATATGAATGAAGCTGTTATAAACATTAGTGTGCAGGTTTTTGTGTGAACATAAGGTTACCAAGTAAATGGTCTTGTGTTTTTTATTTCAAATTCTAATTGTTCATTGCTCATCTAGAAGAAAGCAATTGACTTTTGATATTAACCTGGTATCCTGCCAGCTTGTTATAAGCATTTATTAGTAACGGGGGGGTTTTATTGTTATTGTTTGGGATTTCTACATAGACAATTATGTCATCTTTCAGCAAAGACAGTTTTATTTCTTCCTTCCTAATCTGTATACTTTTTATTTCCTTTTCTTATTTTATTGCATTAGCTAGGATTTCCAATACAATGTAAAATAGAAGTGGTGAGAGCAGATATCCTTGCCTTATTCTTGATCTTAGTGGGAAAGAATCTAGTTGCTCACCATCAAGTATGATATTAGCTGTAGGTTTTCATAGATGTTCTTTATCAAGTTGAGAAAGTATATGCCCATTTTTGATAGTTATTTGAATTCTTATATTGGTAACATCTATACAAATAACACACTTAAATTACTCTTTCCTGTTATAGAAAATTTATGCAATGTCTCTTGACTACCTACTATATTACATGAGGCTATTGATAATTCTGCCTTTCTTTCTCTGACTCACCACCTTCCACCTTCTACCTTTTCAGCAGTATCTTTAGTTTTGTACTGTCGGGTTGATAATATTTATCTTGTGTTCTGTAACTGCATTTAAGACATCCATGTTTCTTTTTAAAAGTTTAAAATCAATAAACAGAGTATGTATTATATGACTACTTAAATAATGCTCACTGCCAAAATAAGTAATGTGATAAAATTGTACTTCATTCTCTTTAGGTCCAAATTCATAACCCTCAGGACACTCAGGGACCACTTCTAGGTTAAATGAATTCTGTTTCATAACACACCATCAATGGCTGAAAGACCTACATGACATCTCCGGGTTTCCTTCATATCTGAGCTATGACTTCATTACATAGTCTGTTAGGGTTTTGGTTTTATTTTCCATTTTTTGGTAGAGATTCTAATTTTCTGTGAAAAGAAGAAATATATCCTTTCTTCAGAAAAATTACTAACATTCTCCAGCCCCTTAGGTACTATCTGTTGCCCTGTTTTGTTTTTATTCTGTTCTTCATTCTTCTTGGAGCCCTCTGATTTCATTCCCAATCTGGACTGATTGCTTAAGTACCTGATCAAAAACTGTCATCCTGGGATTGTTTTTCCAAGGACTTCAGGCGAATTCCACCATCTCTCCTTTCAGAATCTTTTCTCTTGGTATATTCATTTTCTAGGGCTGCCATAACAAAGTTTTAATATCTCACAGTTTGGGAACCTGTTAGTGCAAGATCAAGGTGTCAGAAAGGCTGGTTTCTTCTAAGTCTGTGAGGGAGAATCTGGTCATGCCTCTCTTATATTGTTGGGTATCCTCAGATATTCCTTAGCGTATAGATGGTGTTCTCCCTGTGTCTTCACATTGTTTTTCTTCTGTGCATGTCTGTGTTCAAATTTTCCCTTTTTAGAAGACACAGTCATATTGGATTAGGGTCTCTCCTAATGACCTCATCTTAATTTCATCATCTGAAAAAACTTTGTTCCAAAGAAGGTCACATTCATAGGAACTGGGTACTAGAACTACAAAGTCTTTTAGGGGCACACAATTCAACTGACAACACTTGATATCTACACTCATTTTGCTGGATTATATCTCAAATGACTTCCTTTAGAAGAGTGCATGAGATGTAAATTATCTGAGTCCTGGAATGCCTAAAATGTAATTATTTTGCCATGATGCATTATTGATAATTTGACCATATAATAATGCTTCAGAATTATTGCCCATTAGAATTGTGAATACCATTGCTCATTTTTCTCTTACCAGTTGTGTTGGTAATTAGAAGTCCAGTGCTACTTTGACTCTCTATCCTTTTGTAGATGACCTGTTTTATCTATATGAAAGTTTTTAGGAATTCTCTTTCTTTTGTGTTCTGACAGAAAGATTTCAGGCATATGTTTACATGTGGATCTTCTCTTAATTTGCTAGGAACTTGATAGACTCAAACAGAAGAATAGTATCTTCTGACCTCTGGGAAAGTTTTTTTTATATTATTTCTTTAAAATTTCTTTCTCTTTGTGGGGCACCTGGGTGGCTCAGTTGGTTAAGTGTCTGACTCTTAATCTCAACTCAGGTCTTGGTCTCAGGGTTGTCAGTTCAAGCCCCCCATTGGGCTCCACACTAGGCATGGAAAAATTTAAAATTAAAATTTAAATTAGAATTTCTTTCCCTTTGTTATTGTGTACTCATTTTTCTGGAAATCCTGTTAGTTGAGTTGGATCTCTTAGAATTATACTCTGTATATCTTATCTATTTCAAGTGTTCAATCTCCTTGTTTTGTTCTTGTTGCCTCTGTCTTGTTCAATCTCTTTGTTGGTTTTTTTTCTTTATGTTGTGAGAGACCTATTCACATTATATTCTAAACCTTCTTTAAATTTTTCATTTGGCTTATGATTATATATGTAATAAGTGTTCCAATTTGATCCTTGACTCTTCCTTTCTTGTAGCAATCTGTTCTTGCACTCTGGGGGTACTACCTTCTCAAATCTTTCTCTGAAGTTTCTTTGTTTCTTCTAGAGACAATTTTTCAGTTGTGTTTTTTTTTTTTTTATCTTTTTTTTTTGTCTTGTCTTCCTTTTATCCTGTCCTTTTGTTGATGTTGTCCTGATGTTGATAGTATATTCATTCCAGTTGAGAAAAGGGAATGGGATTGTTTCTCTCTGTAGCAGGGATGTGTTTCCTCTATGTGGGTTTGTTTTCCTACTTGGTCTCTCTCATTAATAGACCTTTACTGGGACCTTTATGTAGGTGTCCAGGACTTGTCTAAATGAAATGAATTCTGGGGCGCCTGGGTGACTCAGTTGGTTGGGCGATTGCCTTCGGCTCAGGTCATGATCCTGGAGTCCCAGGATCGAGTCCCGCATCGGGCTCCCTGCTCGGCAGGGAGTCTGCTTCTCCTTCTGACCCTCCCCCTTCTCATGCTCTCTCTCTATCTCATTCTCTCTCTCAAATAAATAAATAAAATCTTTAAATAAATAAATAAATAAATAAATAAATAAATAAGTAAATAAATAAGTAAATGAAATGAATTCTTTAATGGGTACAGGCAGGTAACAGGTCTCTAGCTGTGGAGGTTCCAGCTACCGAAATGGGAGAACTTTACTGTGGGGTGCTAGCACCAAGAGTTCTAGTTCTGCCTATACAGACACTTACATGTTATTAGAGAAGAATCCATAGGTATTTTTACTCTGAGATTGATGCTTGATTTTTACACTAAGCATCAGAAAACACAGAGAAGGGAAGCAAAGAAATGAGCGTGTCAGGAAGAAAGCATTAAGCTGCTGTGCAAATAGCCTTCTCAGATAAGCCACTCTTCTCACTCCTGTTGCCTTTACATCCTCCAGCTCTCCTCTAGGTCAAGCCTTCTCCTGTTACTCTGCTCTACACCAGCCTCACTCTCTTTTCCTTGCTGAAAAGCTTCCATCCTCTTTTTATCTTTCAGAAATGTGTTGAAATTTCTCTCCTGCTCATGTTTCTATTTCATTCTCTTTGTGGCAATGGGTGTTTTCTTTTACTCTTATCTAATGATGGTGGGGGGGTGTTGAAGAGATTACAGAAAAACACACATCCTCAGCCCATTATCTTGTACCATCTGTAAATAGAAATTTCAAATTCTATATAACACTGCTGCCAGTGGAACATTTAAATAAAAAGGTCTGTGTTATCAAAAAGAAAGGACTAGTGGTGTCTTCATATCTTGATTGATGACATGTGCACATACACTTAAATAAGTGTACACACATGGAGGTGTGGTAGAACAAATAGCCAGTTCTACAGGGAAAGCTTTGAAAACTGGAATACACTAGATGGAGGAATCTACATAATTTTTAAAGATAATACTAGATAGTAGGTTACACAACATATGGTACTTTTACGGCATAACTGACCTCACTCAACCATTGTGGGTAGATAATGCCCCTTATAAATTATGACCCCCTATGTCCACGTCATTTAGTAATTTCACAATTCTGTTGCTCCCATTAAGGGATAGAGTCTTTTTTTTCCACTACCTTAAATCTTAGCTGACCTTGTGAATTGCCTTTCCCAAAAGAATGTGATAGAAGTGATGATATACAAGTCCTAGCGATTAAGCCTTAGAAGAACTTGTAACTTCCACTCTTGCCCTCTTGAAAACCTGAGACTATCATTTAGACAAATGCCCGGAGTAGCCTACTATGGGATTGGAAGCCACGTGGTGTAGAGCCAAAGCACCTTAACCAACAGTCATCATCAGTTGTCAGACATGAGAGTGATACCATCTGGGACTCTAGTTCCAAGTGAGCTGTCATAGGACTGCAACCATATGAATGAGCTCAGGCAAGACCAGAAAAAGAAACACTCACATGATCTACTCACAAAATTAAGAAAAATAATAAATATTGATGTTTTAAGACACTAGGTTTTAGAATTTTTTTTTTCTTGAACAATGGATGTCTGAAACAACATCTAACAGAAGTTCTGACCTTTGTGTCTAATTGAACATTTTTTAGGGGTGGGGGAGGGGCAGAGAGAGAGGGAGAGAAAGAATCTTAAGCAGGCTCCACACCCAGCAGGACATGGGGCTCTGTCTCACAACCCTGAGATCATGGTCTGAGCCAAAATCAAGATTTCGATGCTTCACCAACTGAGCCACCAAGGCACCCCTCTAATTGGGCCATTTTAATGGTACAAATTCATTCCTTCAACAATCACTGTGACTAAAGGAATTCTGTATACTGATTGGCTTAGGTCTGAATTTTAGCTTTTCCTTGAACTAGTTGTTGTAGCAAGAAGTTGTCACGAATGGCTTAAGTTAAACCAGGTCTTATCCCTAGCACTGAGGGTGAGTTAAATCTCATGCAAGCCCATGGAGAAGAAGTAAAGGGGATGATGCTACAGAGGTAATTACAGTGTCTATGACAGGTGGGAGGAGGGTAGCAACTGACCATGGAAAGTTTCTGTTCACGACCATTATTCATTGTTGCTTCTCTTGAAGCCAGCATTGTCACTATGGAAAGAGCTCCCACCCTTGCCTAACTTGCAACTATTAGAATCAGAATCGCCGCCTTGGAGTCTGCCTAATTGCTGCTGCCATTACTTCAAGCCATTGCTGCCAACATTAGGGAACTACTCCACAGCTTGAGTGATGATGGCTTTCAGCGTGAGTTGCAGCTACTGCCAGAGTGTTGGAGTGCTTTCCAGCCTAAACTGAACTGAGAACAGTGTATAGAGAGGGTCTAACCAAAATGGTAAAGTTGGAAAGACGGAAGACATGAGGCAGAAATAAAGGACAAAATGGGGAACAGGAGGAGAATATCCGGCCCCACCTTGGTTTCGAAGGTACAGAATTCATAGATGGTCTGGAAAAGGCTGTATATCCTTACCATTAGAAGCACAGCAGCTTTGGGGGTGGCAAGAACAGCTTTGACTGCAAAATCCTCTATAAAAGAGAGCAAAGTCAGTGTCCAGTGGAGGAGCCAGAATTTTAGGAAGAACGCTGAGTTCCAGGACTCTCACCGCAGCTGCCACCCAGAATGATCTTGCCTTGGAAGTCACACATCTGGATCTCTCAAGAGTGGCTCTTTGCCTCCAGGATCTCATGCATACATTCCCTCAACAGTTGCCAGAGAGGATTTTCTCACTTAAACAACTGCGAAGCCCTAGGAGGCTCTGTGTATTCCAACTTCCCAAGTCCACAGCTGCAGCCCAGCTCAGGTTGACATGTGTAGTCTCCGGGATGTGGGGGAGTGGAAAAGAAAAAGATGGAAGAGAATGCTATCCCTAAACAACTGAAAAATATGCATATCCCAGGCAGATTTCTCTCAGCTCTTACACTCTGTCCTCGCACATTTGTATGCATTTGAGTCATATTTTATTTTTTAAAATACGGTGCCAACTTAATGGATTCTACTTGATATTCTTTTCTTTTTTAGCGTTTGCATCCATATTCATAAAAGCAATGGATGAGCAGTTTTCCTTTTTTGTGCTCTCCTCAACAAGTTTTATTATTAAAGTTAACCTGAATTCTTAACATAAATGAGAATTCATCTAGAAAAATCTGTGGTCTGGAATAGTTTAAATAACATTGAAATTATCTGTTTGTAAAGGTGAGCTGGAAGTCAGTTATATGACCACCCATCCAATCCCATGCATTCCAGTCCCTATTTAAATAGTAATGATTAACCTAACTTGCAACATCTATTTATATTTTCTTGTGAAAAAAATCGGTAGTTTATATTTTGCTCAATAATCTTTATTTCTTCCTAGCTTTTCATTTCGTTACCATATAATTGAATTCAATAATGCTGTATTTTAATTTCTTCCATATCAGTGTTATGTCACCTTTCTTATTTCTAATATTTTATATATTTACTTTGTGACCCTTTCTTCTTAACCAGGTTTGTGAGGAGGTTTTCTGTTTTACTGGTCTGTAAACGCATCTAGCTTTTGGAATTTCTGGTCTTTATACATTTTTTCGTCTTTAATTATTAGAACTTTCAGTATGTTCCTAAGTGTAAAATTTAATAGTGTGTCTGTAATTTTCAGAACCAACATCTCATAGTATGACTCATAAAAAGATCTGTAGGATTTACTGAGCAGAATGTTGAATATAGTGATTATGTTGACTTCACCAAAAACTTGTATTTTATAAGAACATTAAGCAGCAAGCAGGTTGCTAAGGAAACTCTGAAAGACAGAAAGAATCTGAACTAGATGTGGGCTTCTTCCGAGCATCTCTCAAAAATAAATGAAACCAAAGAAATAGAGATCATCAACATCAGATGCAGATGATGTTTCACACCTCCCTGTATTCACCTTTTACTTCCACACTAAAAACAGAGAGAGAAGGATAAGAAAACTGAAACATTAGACAAGAAGGAAAGTTGGAAAAGAAACTTCCTCTTGATTCCTTGACATAAACATTTTTGTCCATCATTTCTAATGAAAATTTTGAATTACTGTTTGAAGTCAAAATTACAGCACTTCTTAAGTACCTCTTATTTTATTTTATGATTTTTATTGGAGTATGGTTGACATACAATGTTATTTTAATTTCACATGTACAACATAGTGGTTTAACGATTCTATACCCATACCATGATAAGTGTTGTTACCATCTATCATCATACAAAGTTATTACAATATTATTGGCTATATTCCCTATTCTGTACTTTTCATCCCTGTGACTTATTTATTTTATAACTGCAAGTTTTTACCTCTTAATCCCTTTCACCTATTTCCTCTCTTCCCCCTACCCCCCTCCATTCTGGCAACCACCATTTTGTTCTCTGTATTTATGAGTATGCTTTTATTTTGTTTGTTTGTTCATTTGTTTTGCTTTTCAGATTCAACATATAAGTGAAACCATATGGCATTTCTCTTTCTCTGACTTATTTCACTTAGCATAATACACTCTAGGTCCATCCATGTTGTAGTGAATGGCAAGAACTCATTCTTTTTTAATGGCTGAGCAATATTTCATATTATATATATATAATATCTTATAATATAATCTTATATATATATATATCTCACATCTTCTTTATCCATTCATCTATTGGTGGACACTTAGGTTGCTTCCATGCCTTGATGATTGTAAATAATGCTGCAATAAACACAGGGGTGCATATATCTTTTGAAATTAGTGTTTCTGTTTTCTTTGGGTAAATACCAGCAGCAGAATTACTGGATTGTATGGTATTTCTATTTTTAATTTTTTCAGGAACCTCCATACTATTTTCTATAGTGACTGCACCACCAATTTACATTCTCACCAAGAGTACACAAGGGTTCCTTATTATCCACATCCTTACCAATACTTGTTATTTCTTGTCTTTTTGATACTGGCCCACTCCGGTTGGTGTGAAGTGATATCTCATTGTGGTTTTGAGTTTCATTTTTCTGATGAATGATGTTGACCATCTTTTCATGTGTCTATTGGCCATTTGTATTTCTTCTTTGAAAAATGTCTATTCAGATCCTCTGCCCATTTTTTGATCTGTTTATTTTTTGGTATTGTGTTTATAAGTGTTTATATATATTTTTTAATTAATTAATTAATTAATTAATTAATTAATTAATTCCCTATCAGATATGTTATTTGCAAATATCTTCTCTCATTCAGTAAGTTGCCTTTTCATTTTGTTGATGGTTTGCTTTGTGGTGCAAAAGCTATTTTTTTTTTAGTCCCAACAGTTTATTTTTGCTTTTGTTTCCCTTGCCTGAGGAGACAGATCCAGAAAAATATTGCTAAGGCTGATGTCCAAGGGAGTACTGCCTGTATTTCCTTTTAGGAGTTTTATGGTTTCATGTCTCACATTTAGGTCTATAATCTATTTTGAGTTTATTTTTGTGTATGGTAGTCCAGTTTCATTCTTTTGCATTTGGTTGTCCAGTGTTCCAAGCACCATTTATTTGAAGAGATTATCTTTTCCTCATTGTATATTCTTGCCTCTTTTGTTGTAGATTAATTGACCATATAAGCTCAGGCTTATTTCTTCTCTTATTTTAAATTTTCTGAGAAGTAGAATCAGAAGCCATTCAGGTAAATAGATAAAGATGTTATGTTTTTTGTACTAAAATCAAAACTTCTGAGACAAATAAGGACACACAAATAGAGTATTTTAAATCTGAAAAATCTAGATGGTTTGGACTCTGAATCAGTTATGAACAAAAGTGGCCACCCTACACTTAAGATCTGTTGAGGATCTGAAAATTCTATGGTATTTCGAAGGGTTTGATTTTTATTAAGAGTGATCAGCAAACTTGGGAGGTCCATTAAATCTATCTTATGATTTTCCTAATTGAATAGAGCAATAAAGGTGTCTTGATATTCATAATGAACCCTTTTCAACCATACCTGAGTTTATATTAATGAGGTGACTTTTGAAAGCTCCTGAGGATAGGAACTTGTTGCCAGGGGAACCAACTATGTGATTGGAGGGTTAGAACTTTCAGTCCCACCCCCTAACATCTCTCGGAGGGGAGAGCGGCTGGAAGTTGAATCTCTTGCCAATGGCCAGTGATTTAATCAAGCATGCCTATATAATGAAACCTCCATAAAAACCCAAAGGGCGGGGTTCGGAGAGCTTCTGGGTTGGTGAACACTTGGAAGTGCTGGGAAAGTGGCATGCTTGGTGAGGGCATGGAATTTGTGCCCCTTCTCTATACCTTGCCCTATGCATTTCTTCCATCTGGCTGTTCTGAGTTATATCCTTTATAATAAACTGATAATATAGTCAGTAAAACTTTCTCTGAGTTCTATGAGCTGCTCTAGCAAAGTAATGAAACCCAAGGAAGGGGGCCTTGGACCCTCCAATTTATCATAGGTCAGAAGCACAGGTGACAACCTAGACTTGTGATTGGCATTGAGGTGGGGGTTGGGGGAGTCTTGTAAGACTGAGCCCTTAACCTGTGGATCTGACACTGTCTTCAGGTAGATAGTGTCAAAATTGAGTTGAATTGTAGGAAGGACATTCAGCTGGTGTCCCAGAATTACTTGGTGGTGTGGGAAAAGACATGTACACTGGAATTGATGTCAAAATCATAGCCTTTGTGTCCTCAACCATAGATCTCAAGATCAAAATTTGCCCTATTAATAAGTAAAATGTTCTTATAGTGCTTTAAATTCAAACTGCCTTAACTGTTGCCACAGGAAAGATGCTTACTTATTAATGTTGACCTTAATCCCTGATCTTTATGAATAGAGAAAAGTATTTTTCACTTTATAGTTCTTCTCTAGAATTCAAAATAATCTGCTAAAAAAGAAAGCACTATTTTTGTTATGATTGACACGGTCTTTAAAAATTTAGAGGCTTTGGAGGATATATCTGATAACTTCTTTTGAGATGTCTGAGAAATAGTTAATACTTAGTAAAAACTTTCCTTTTTTAAGAAAAAATTTAGGGAAAATGTAGTCAAATTAGATGCCCTGGAAAATTTGCCCTTGATTTTTATCAGAAATTTCCAGTATACCAGTTTTCATGGGAGCTGTTGCTTATGTTGTATGAAGAAAAGGTTTTTTAAATGTTCCTTTTAAAAGGAATACTATTGGGCGCCTGGGTGGCTCAGTTGCTTAAGCGACTGCCTTCAGCTCAGGTCATGATCCTGGAGTCCCTAGATCGAGTCCCGCATTGGGCTCTCTGCTCGGCAGGGAGTCTGCTTCGTCCTCTGACCCTATCCCCTCTCATGTGTTCTCTCTCTCTCAAATAAATAAATAAAATCTTTAAAAAAAAAATAAAATAAAAGGAATACTATTTTTATTAGACTCTAAGAAAACTTTTGGATGGATGAGTGTGGGATTTTAAAAATGTACTTGTTTGTTTTTAACCAAAAACAATGTCTTATGAAACTGCTCTAGGCCTTTTTCTGGGTTACTCACTAATGCAGAGATGAAAGCATATTTGGGAAGTCCAAACAATTCTTATTTTTCAAAAATTGACTAGCTTGGCACACAAGCCTCCTAGTTAAAAAAATAATGTTCTTGACACTAAAATTTGTCATTATATCTCTTATCTTCTTTCTATATTAGCTTTACTGTAACTATAATCTCTGTCATCCTGTAACCAGCCCCACCTTACTCCACACATTCTTTTCCCCACCCCCATTCTTTGTGACTTTCAGTTTGCTTTTCCTCAGTTTTGTGAAATGTGCAGTGCGGTTCCAGCTTCTAAGTGGGTCCCCAAGCTTTTCACTCCCTATTCAATTTATCCTCTATAAGCTTTCCTTTACACAAATGTAAGGCTGCTGCTAGGGTTTGCTGAAGACACCTCACCTGACTTGCATTACCTGGCATAGTCTTCCTTGCCTTACATTTCCTCTATGATGAGAAAATATTATTGGTTAGCCACAAGTTTTAACTTAATAAGCATTTGTGAAGAAAATAAAAGAATATAATAGTAGGTCTTCTCAAGTCAAAATCAAATTTATTAATGGCAACACTGACACCACTAAAGACAAAAACTGGACAAAACAAGCAACCTAGAAATCAAATTTGCAACCCGAATCTTAAAAGACACTGGGGCAAAGATATATTAATACACATACATACATATATATTAATTATTAATATATTTACAAATATGGTGGATATTTCACTCAGACTAGGTTGATGGTATTAACACATCCATTTGCAATTAGTGATTCTGTTTTAAGTGAAGGAACTGTAAAATATTTATTTCATTTCAGAAATACAGTTAATTCAGGAGAGTGTGGTTTCCTAGTGAATGTCATCTCATTTGGACTTCAATGGGCCTGTGTGTGTGTGTGTGTGTGTTACTATGACTAAGACATAAAATATGTTTCTGATTATGATATATGTACTACTTAGGAAGGTGAATACAAGCAAATAATCTTACCTTCTAATTGGGAGAAATAATGAAATATTTATGGCAATATGTGTTTTTGACATAAATTGAACAGTGTCATTCTCCTATCTTAAACAAATGACAAGCCTTTCATTCCCCTTATGTCAGCTTTTGCATGATCAAATCTCTACATTAAGACAAGTCTAGTCTAGTCAAACTTCAAGCAAATGGCATTAGTTAGGAAAGTTGGATCAGAAGTAAAATCTCTTTTCCTCCAGATTGATGAGTTTATACCCAGAATTAACATTAGTGGGAATTCTTAGACTTTTCCAGGGGAGAATAACCCCCTGCAGAAATGGCAGGAATATAAACCCAGAAAATCTCAGTCATAGCCACTTTATATTGTTTTCTCCAATTAAAGGCTAAAATTACATCTCCAAAATAACGGTTTTGGGGAATAAAAACATTTATATAGAATAGCTAAAGGCAAGTAGCCTAATTTTCATTGTAATGTAGTAAATAAGACTAAGAATAAAATTGTAGCTTTATGAATACATGCAATGTAAGGAAAGTAAGTGTATTAAAATTAAAATATCATTTCATGGAAATGAGCTTCCTGAACTAGTAAATGTGCTGTTCAAAGGAAAATATTTCAAAGGCATATTTTTCTACATGATTAAGATTCTTTTCAATTAAAACCCTCTCTCTTAGAATATTCTTCAACTTCAAAGGCATTGCCAGTCAGGACATCCCACTGGATTCCTTGGTGACACTTCTCATTTTTTTTTTCAGTAATAGGAAATTACAATACTGAAACACAACAGAGCCCACACATCTGTTTGCCACTTTTGCTGTAGGTACTCAGTTGATGCAAGATGTGTCTGTTGAAGTTTGGGAGAGAAGGCACAAAGCAAAGGAATGCTACCAGCAAACAGAAGCACCAATTCCAGAGACAAAATCATAAGAGAAAGGAAGAAAAATAAAATAGCCAGTTTGTATTCACTGTAAAGTTTATGTGTATATATGAGTGTGTCTGCATATGTGTGTATTTTGTCTGAGGATAAAGGTCCTCAGTAATTATTGGTTGACTGATCAATTTTTGTTTTGCAAAATAGGAATCCCTCTTGAGAAATGGCATTCAAATAGTCACTTCTAATTCAAAAGGTAGTTTTCCTATTAATGTTATCAGGATCAAAATAGTCAACCTATTTACTTAATTTGTCAATATGTCCGCAGATATAAATTAAATATATGTATTGCGAAAAGCACAACACTCTTTCAATGATGCCTTCATCATCAAACATTCAAAATAGTTTCATAGCTTCAATGTATTGGATTCATCCTCTGTTCCAGACACTGTGGCAAATACTTCATGGAATTCTAGAAACAGCTCTACACAGTAGCTATTAATACTCCATTTTATTTTTTTTATTATTTATTTTAGAGATAGAGAGAGCAAATGGGAAGAGGAACAGAGGGAGAGAGTCAAGCAGACACATGCTGAACGTGGAGCCAAACGTGGGGCTCGATCTCACAACCCTGAGATCATGACCTGAGCTGAAATCCAGAGTTGACCACTTAACCAACTGACCCACCCAGATGCCCCAATACTGCATTTTGTAGATTAAAACAGTGAGGTTGTGCCCAAGTTCTCAGAGTGAATTGGTAGCAAATCTGGGTTTTACTCCAGTGTGTCTAATCTGGAAGTATATTTATTTGTTCATCTACGCAAGGAGTTTTCAAAGGGTGCTCCTCTGACCAAAGATAATAGCATTATCCAGAAACTTGTGAGAAATGCAAATTCCCAGGCCCCATCCAGGGTCTACTGATTCAGATATGAAGGTTGGGCTCAGTGATCTGTTTTTTTTTAACAAATCCTCTTGGTACTTCTGATGCCTGTTCGAACTTGAGAATCACTGCTTTATTCAATGCTAACTTTTAGTATATACTATCATGTTATGATTGATATAATATGACAAAGATTCTTTGCTTGACTAAACTTTAGTCAGGCTCCTGAAACTTCTCCTAGGTTCATCTGTGCACTTCCCTATAAAATCTAGTTTTAGCAAGAACCCTGCCAAATAATTTAACCAACACTTTCTATCCTTGATATCTCATCACCTTCAATATAGGATCAGGTTCTTCATCTTTCTCCATCCCTCAGATGATGTTTGATCATTCTGTCCTGTCTTCAACAAGAATCCTATTAGGTTAATTTACACAAAACCCCCCTTACTTCTGGTGTTTCCTCTTAGTAATTTTCCATCCACTGATCCAAACCCTGCTCTTTGGCTATAAATTCTCATTTGCCCATGCCGTATTTGGAGTTGAGCTTCATCTCTCTCCCACACTGTGCAATCCCATTATAATGGTCCCTACACCTATTACAATGGTCCTGAATAAAGTCTGCCTCACCATCTTTAACAAGTCTCATTAAATATTTTTTTGTTAACAAATATACACAGATGTATTGAGCATGACTTAAACTCTCTATCTGGAAGTTGTACAGTTAAGTCGTAGTTTACATAATATCACAAATATCCTTTTAAATGGCAGTAAAATAATTTTAAGAGTATCAAATCTATAACTGATTTCAGTGATTTTATTAGTATTTTAAAAAGTGAAGATATTATGGCACCTGGGTGGCACAGTTGGTTGGGCATCCAACTCTTGGTTTTGGTCCAGGTCATGATTTCAGGGTCCTAGGATTGAGCCCCACATCAGGCTCTGCGCTCAGTGTGGGGTCTGTTTGAGATTTCCTCTCCCTCTCCCTCTGCCCCTCCTGCTCATGTTGACTCTCTATCTCTTTCTAAAATAAATAAGTAAATCTTTTTTAAAAACGTGAAGAGATTGACTCTATATGTATTTGTCAAAATTGAATTGCAGTATCCAGGGTCTTTCTTCTTTAATATAAGATTAAAAAGTAAGTTAAAAGATAATGTTAATAAAGAATAATTCTGAAATTGAACTTATATTTGCTGACCATTGTTAATCAATTTGACTCCTGATTGATACATTTATTATTATTAACATATAGATATCAGCTTATGTGTAGAAGGTTAAGTTTCTATAGATTGGTTATAATCAGCCATAGCTACTATGTGTAGCCAATCGTTCTACAGTTTTTAGATATAGTCATCTAATTTTGAAATAGATTATTTTTATATATTACACACAAAAATACCTATCTCCAGACTGATAAAGAATGAACAACAATGTACAACTACCATGAAAAAAATAAATAGTACAATTTTTAAAAATCATGGAAATCATATAGACCAATACCAGCAATTTATAAATAGGAAAAACTAATTCCAATGAGTTAACATGAACTTTGTCCAATAGCATAACCTTTACCTTGCATGCAGTAGATGCTTGTAGCTAATCTCCAAAGGTGGCCTCCAAGCTATTTCTTCTCTCCCTATATGCACAGGACACCTTTTATATCAAGAGTGGAGCTTATTTCCTCTCCCTTTGTTTGAGGAAGACTTTATTTTTCTTTCACTTTTGAAGGTTGCTTTCACTGGATATAGAATTTTCCTTCAGCACTTGAAAGATGTCCCTTCACTGTCATCTTTCTTACATTGTTTCTGACAAGAAGTCTGTTAAATCTTATTACTATTCCTCTGTAAGTAAGTATTCATTGAGCGTACAATTTTCTTTTTCTATTTTTTTCATTTTCTAGCAGTTTGAATAGGATGTGTACCTAGGCTTGTTTTTTGTTTTTTGGTTTTTTTAAAAGTATTTTTCTTGGTGTTCTTTGAGGTTCTGAGATCTATGGTTTGATGTCTGACTAATTTTGAAAATATTCCAGTCATTACTTCTTCAAATATTTCTTTTGTCCCGTTCTCTCTTCCTTTTCCTTCTGGGATTCCACTTATGCATGTGTTATGCCATTTGATATTATCCCACAAGCTATTGGGTAATCTTTGATTTTTCACTGTTTTTCCTCTTTGTTTTTCAACTTGAGTAAATTCTATTGACCTCTCGTCCAGTTCACTGATTCTTTTCTTCTTTTCTAGGCTATGTCAAGGCCACCAATGAAGTCAAAAACACTGTATCAAAGTCACTTTTCATCTCTGTTACTGTGTTTTTTAACTTTGGCATTTCCATTTGATTCTTATAGTTTTCAACTCTGCTGTAATTGTCTGTCTTATCTTGCATATTTCTTTTCTATTAGAGCCTTTAACAAATTAATCACAATTCTAATTTCTCTGTCTGATAGTTCCAATATCTTTGTCATATCTGAGTCTGGTTCTGAGAACTGCTGTATCTGTTCAGACTTTGTTTTCTTTGCCCTTTTGCATACCTCATAATTTTTATTGTTAGAATCTGGCCATGTTGTACAAAATACTAGATAATGAAGTAAATAATTTTTTTAAGTTTAGTGATAAGCCTGCCACCTTTTTCTATAAGGCTTATAGACTGGAATTTTATGTTAATCTGGTTAGAGGTTGGCAGGGTTTGAGGTTTGTTGTTGCTATGATTACCCTCAGTGTACTAATGTTTCAAATTCTTCTAATGATATCTTATGTTTATGGTATGGGTAAATTTGCCGGTGGTTTTCCTCAACACGTGCTACATGGTTGACCCCAGGTCTTCTCTTTATACTGGTTTCCCACTGTACAGTCCACTGCTATTTGTATTCAACAATTGTTAATGTGGTGGTGAGAAGGGCTTGTTTTCTGATGTTCTGAATCTTAGGCAGGCACTTGGGAGTACACCCTTTACAAATGAGCCTGCATCTTCTTCACATGTAAAGTTGGACTTAGCACATATTCCTTCCCTCCACCAGGGCTAAAGAGTTTTTTTTCTTGTTTCCCTCTGCCAGCTACAGTGGGCTCCCCCCAGTGCCCTCAAGCTACAGTTTTTGTTGCCCTCTCCCTGATGGATTAAGACTTTTGTTCCATAAGGGAAATAAGGGAGATAAATCTGGACACAGCTGTGGCTGTGTCTGCTGCTCTCTGCCCAAACCAGCACCTTGGGGAAGTTTTCTGAGGATTATCTTTGGTCTTCCCTGTGAGCACCTAGAAGAATTCTTGGAGGGAAAAGCTGTGAGAGACCCCCCCCCTCCGCCATGTCTGTAGCCTCCAGGGGCTTCATATTCTTCTTCAAGCTCATACTTAGTCTATAGCAATTCATTAAAAGTTGCTAGCTGAATATTTAGACCAGCTTATACGGTGTTTGGTGGTGTCTGTCCAAGGTAAGCAAATGCTCAAGTTTTATTTCTCCCTGCACGTGCCTATCTCTCTCCAGATTTTAAGTAGTTTTTGTCCAGTGACCTTAGTTCTTGGAAGGGCTCACAAAATGTCATTAGTATGTAGTTTGTCCTTCTTTTGTCTTATTGTAGAGGTAGGAGAGATGTTTTATCAGTTCTCTAATCTGAGCTGGAACACTCATTTCCCTCCTTTAAAAATCCTTTGAGAATGGCCTTATCTTGTGGTTGGCATTGACCAATAGAACACAGTGGAAGTGACATCCTTGGGCTTTGAGATCAGACTTAGAGAAGAGTGACAGCTTCCACTAACTGCCTCTTACAATCATGAGCCACTATGTGAGAAATCTAGCCAACCCCACTGGAGAGAAAGGCCACATGTAGGAGCACCAAGGTGCCCAATAAGTGAAGAAGCCATCTTGGGTGATCCAACCCCTGCAATCTCATGTGTGACACTCCAAGCAAGACCAGCAAAATAACTACCCAGCTGAGCCCTAGCCAACACATAATCATGCAAAATAATGAGATTGTTATTTGGAGCTACTGTTATTTTGAAGTGGTTTGTTATTTAACAATAGATAATAAAGCAGTACTCAGTAAATATTTGTAGTATAAATAAATGAAAATGTTAGACATATTACCTCAACCATAAACCTCTAAATACCACATCTTCCCCCTTCTAAGAGCATTTGGTAGCCAGAGGACTATTCAGAGAAAAAAAAGAAATCAACCCAGAGAAAAAGGGGATCAAGAGTCAATCTAGAGGGACGCCTGGGTGGTTCAGTCGTTAAGCGTCTGCCTTCGGCTCAGATCATGATCCCATGATCCCAGTGTCCTGGGATGGAGCCCCACATCGGGCTCCCTGCTCGGCGGGAAGCCTGCTTCTCCTTCTCCCCCTCCCACTGCCTGTGTTCCCTCTCTCACTATCTCTCTCTCTGTCAAATAAATAAATAAAATCTTAAAAAAAAAGTCAATCTAGAGAGAGAATCAATGTATTGTCTTGCCCAAAGCATGCATTCAACAAAATATAGTCAACATTAAGATCGAAATTAATTTGGGTAGAACTGAGAGCCATTCTATTTGAATTTAAGAAACCTTCAAACGCAATTTTTAGAGATCATATTAAGATATTAATATTCCAAGGAAATTACCCCCAAAATATGTATAATATCTAAAAAATTTCCACACTTACTCAGTTGTGAACTTGCCTGATTTACTTTTAAAAATATTTGTTTAGGGATGCCTGGGTGGCTCAGTCAGTTTAGCATCTGCCTTCAGCTCAGGTCATGATCCCAGGGTCCTGGGATCGAGCCCCACACCAGGCTCCTTGCTCAGTGAGGAGCCTGCTTCTCACTCTGCCTGCTACTCCCTCTGCTTGTACTCTCTCTCTCTGACAAATAAATAAATAAAATATTTTAAAAATATATTTGTTTAAAGTTTTAACCACTCTGAAGAGTCAGAAAATGACTAAAAATTGTCAAAACAGACAATTTTACCAACTTAGACAATAAATTACACCACATACAATCAGTGCTGTTTTCTAACCATAGCCTCTCTTAGAACTTAATTAAAGTTTAACAAAGAAGGACTAATGAGATGAATGAGTCAAAGACTGGTCAGCACAAAACAAAAATAAATTCCAGGAATTTAAATAAATAGGGCAAGTTCACAATTGGGATAAATTTAGAAACCTCTCTGCAGTATTAGTTCCCTTATCAAGGTTCCCTTAAAACAATTACTCTTATAAATCTTCTACTCCTGATGATAAGAAGAAGATTATAATCATAATACTATTAATTTTATAAGGTGATGCTCCTGTCTGCCCCAGGCCTACGTAGCTGAAAGTTAATAAAATGTGCCTTCCAACAAAGACTGATTTCTGGGGCTACAATTGAAGGAACTATATACACACTTTACGGCACATGGAATAAAAAAATTTTTACACTCTAAATTTAACCTCCAGAATTTAATCTTTCACTTCCTAGGTTGCCTAGTTTAATTCAGCCTGGCTGATTAGTGCAAGTATTACAACCATCAAGGCTGGAGAGCAGCAATAGTACTTTACTTTAAGCAGGTAAAAGTACCATGAAACTAATGTCTCTTTTTCAAGCCCTAGTTAAAACAATGGTCAAAGCAGTAACAGCAAGTGAACAGAGGCAGCTGTGAGAATTTGTGCTTGGAATTTCCTGTGGAAGTTGTAGATTTTTCCCCCTTTTTCTCTTTTCTGATGGTAATCAATGAATAAGACTTTGTTTATGTGCTGTAATACTTCCTGCACAGGTGTAGCTTGAAATTTAGGGAGGAACTTAAAAGAATATGAATCTACAATTTGTTTTATTATTACAGATGGTTGTGTTGTTACCAAGGTTTTAAATTCTTTCTCAAAGAGAACAATGTAAATGTAAATTGTATCATAGGAGTCACTTTTGAGCTAGAGTGATTTTTTTAAAAAAGAAAAATAACATACAATGTTTATTACTATCTGTAAAACATTGTATAGTCTAGCTATTCTAATTCTTAGGTACTTCCACTAAAAAATGATATTGCTCCCATTTAAAAATATGAACATTGAGGCTCAGAAATAAGGAATCTACTTAAGTTTCTAAAACAAAATTGATAGCCAAATTATATGAAAGCCATTGCTCATAGCATGATGTTTTATTTCAGAATACTCTGTGATGTTAATTAGGCTTACATCATTAATTAATTAATTAATTCATAAAATAAATATTTATTATATTCCCACTATATACCAGAGCTTTGCAAACCTCTGAGGAGGCAGAGAATTAGCAAAACTTAGTCTTTTCCTTTGGGAGCTTATGCCGTAAGATCTCTGATGCTTTGTCCTGATGAATTATCTCTCCTCAGTGAAACTATCAACATTCATTTATTCATTCATTCGATAAGAATATATTGAGAACATATTCTGGGCCAGGTGCTATTTTCAATACTTTGTAAGTAGTGAATAAAGGGGGAAAAAAAAAAAACCTGCTCTCTATAACTCACAAGGTAGTGGAGGAAGCAATTAACAAGATAAATTTAAAAAATGTATAGAACACTACTTAATAATAATAACTAAGGAGAAATACGTAAATGATGGAATCGGGCAGGAATGGGAGGGTTGCAATAACAGAAAGGGTAGCCAGAGAAGTCCACAGTGAGAGGATGATAATATCAGTAAAAGCCTTAAGGAAGTGAGAGGAGAAGGAAGGAAGATAGATAGGTATCTGGGCAAAGAGCCTTCTAAGCAAAGGTGGAGTGAGTGTCAAGGTCCTGAGGCAGGAGAATCCGGGAAGGCTGATGTGACTGAAGCTAGTGGCTGGGAAGGGCAGATTAGATGAGGTCCCAGGGAAGAGAGGGCCAGTTGTGCAGGGTTATGTCGACTAGAGTGAGGATTTGCGTGGGATGGGATGCTGTTGGGTGGGTTTGAGTAGTGGGATGGCATGCCTGGACTTCAGTTTTACAGGTGACTCAACTGCATACACTTGTGTCTTGGAACCCAGCAACAAAGGAATATGTTCCTTTTCACTTAAAACACAACCAATGCAGCTTCATATGTAGACCTTCAAGAGTGGTTTAGATTTGGCACAGATGAGGCTGCCTGAAGAAAGGATAAATTAACTTCTCTCAAATAAAGTATTTCCTGTATTATTTTCAGTGTGCCCATAGCGAATGAGAGGCTCTGAGCCAAGGGATACAACACCAAGCACCGTTTTTAGCAACTGCTTAAGGGGGTGTGTGTAGAGCCATGGAACTGGTTTTCAAATTTTGTGAAAATGCATCCTTTCAGCACTTCTCCCACCACCCCGAGGCAATCTATTTTTAAATAGTAAATCACCCAAAAAAATAATAACCATGGGATATTTTTCCCGTGAGAATAGGTCAGCCTGAAAATGGTTGATATTCTCACCCAAGGGTACTTTGTATATGTGGAAAGCCTCAAAACTGTGGTTCCTATTAGACCTCAGAGTCCAGGTTTGACTGATGATAGCAATTTTGGTTTAAGTGGCTTTCCGAAAGTTACACATGTAATTGCTGACAGGGGTGGAAGCATACCTACTTAATAATGTGTCTCATGAAGGTCTCATCTTCACCATGCTAGGTGTAATCCTGTGCACTTTAGGTTCACTAACCATGAATGAAATTGTGCTGTTATTCTGTGATATAGGCATAGTGTTCTCAGTTTGCAGGTGTACAGAGTGGGACTCATAGAGACTGAATAACTGTCTAGGACAGAAGATGGTAGCTCTAGGACTGCCTGACCACCTTTTTTAACTAGGCAGTCCTCCTCTTTAGAAAAGTATCGAGGATCCTTAGAGATCATGATGTCTCACACTCTCATTTTAGGTATGAAGGACAGTTCAATTTCATGATCCTGAGGTTTAGTCATCTAGTCTTTGGTACTTGCTGCATCTCAATAAAACTTAGGGGCTCCTGGGTGGCTCAGTCAGTTAAGCCTCTGCCTTCAGCTCAAGGCATGATCTCAGGGTCCTGGGATCAAGTCCCAATTCTCCCTCTGACCCTGCCCTCTCTCGTGCTCTCTCTCTCTCTCAAGTAAATAAAATCTAAAAACAAAAACAAAACCAAAAAATTTAGAAGCAATCCATTCTTGAAGATGAACAGCTAGTCATCTGACCCATACAGCAAAGTCTATATTTCCGATTAGAAATAGCCAGGGCACGGGACTTTCCAGGAAGTATTTCAGTAAGTTGACTTTATCTTACACCATATGAACTTCAAAAGTAGCTTATAAATGTTAGCAAGGAGACAATTCTTTTCAGAAAGAAGAGGGTAAAACCATAAAACCTTTTAATCCTTTTAAAATGCCCATGTTCTTGTAAGTTTTTTCTCTCATACATTGAAAACTATATTCCAGGGACTGAAACTGGATCACATATCAATATTCAGTTCTTATTTCCTTCAAGATGGAAGTGAAGTTATTAGTGATATTTGATAGTATTGGCATTACCAGCAATTCCATATTTGAAATACTTTTTAGATTATCTTCACTAACCATTTCTGAAGTAGAGTTTCAGAAGCTATTCCATAAGATGGGACCCTGACTCAACTAATCCACTGATTTTATTAAGCATGAACCTGGAAATTACTAAGATATACCTTAGAGATATCTCTGTTTACTCTTTTACTTACCCATGGGAGTGCTAGTTGAGGTAGAACTTCTTTGGTGGCAGTCATTCAGTGATTTTAGGGAATTCACTAGCTTTTGATGATCTGTCAGCATTTTTTCTGGAATAAATGCTATTATTTATATGAAAAGACTACAGGCTTGGCAATAGGAAAGCATACCTTCAAAATCCAGATAAATAAATAAGTCCAGTCTTCCAAGAAAACTCCAGAAGACTTTATATAATGTTAATCAGCACACATTAGCATGTATGAACAAAAATGAATAAGGAAGGCTCATTCAAAATTAGTCCAGGTACAGACATCTTCCTGGCTACACACCCATCCTCCTCCTGACAATAATTAATGATTCTAAGCATTTACTGGTATGCCATTTCAAGTAATGCTTTGAAATAAAATTCCATGTATAGACAATACTGCTTTGGTATTGATGAAAGAAAAGGAGGACATACCAAAAAAAGTGACCTGTACAATTGATCTTTTTTAATCTTAAAATCAAACTAAGAAGCCATATACATTACATTTCATATATATGTATGAAATGATATCAGTCATTTTAAATGACAATTAGAAGCTGATGTAAAGCAAATAGCTTTAACATATTCATCCAGTAAGCATTTGTTTCATACTTAGGGATCTATTTTGCTTCAGGCATTATGGTCACCTGAGAAAAAAGAAATTTCATGAACCATCAGCTTACTGCCCTACTCTTGTAGTAATTATAATCTTGAGGGGAGGAGGGAGCATGATGGCAAAATATCAGGCTATTAGCTAGCAAGGACTAGCATGAAGCTAGCACAGAGTTTGCATGGGGACACAAAGAAGGGTTGTGGGACCTAGTATGGGAATATACAGAGCACTTAGATGAGGTTTTGTCTTGTACTGAAGGACAAATAGGAGAATGAATGATGATGGGGTAGAGCACTGGGAACTGAGTTTGGGGGTTGGGAGGCAGATAATTAATTCTGGAAAGGAGAAAGAGAAATCATGCTTTAGAATTCCATGTGTTTGGGGTGACAGCAGGGGTTCTCAAACTTGAGCCTGTTTCATAAGCCCCTAGAGGGCTTGTTAAAACATAGATCATTGGGCTCCATCACAGTGTTTCTGATTCTGTAGATGTGGGGTGGAAACCTGAGGAATCTGCATATCTCTGACAAGTTCCCAGGTAGTGCTGATGCTGCTGGCCAGAGCATCCCACTCTAAAATACCTTGACTAGAACATAGCGTGTGTGGTGAGTCAAGGCATGAGCTGTGACTGGAGCCATAAATTGGGCTTCTTTCCTTTCCCAAAGGAGCTGAGGGGAAAGAGATATCACTGAAGACTCTAAGGCAGAGGATGATAGGTTGAAATTTGGGTTTTAAGAAAGTTTATTCTGGATTCATTGAAAATAATGGAGAAGTGCAAGACTGAAGATTAATTTTGGCCTTCACAGTAATTCAGGGGCAAGATGTGTGTCATTGCAGGACACAGAGAATTTCCTATTTGAAATTTGGGGGAAACCAGAATCAAAGCAATGTGCAAAGCTGAGTCCAGGAGGCCGGAGAGATGACCCTTAATGCATCACCAAACTAAGGTTCCAAGAATATAAGATTCACAGACACAAGCAAGGACAGAGGGGACAAAGGTCCTGGCTATGACCTGAATAGGCTCTTTTTATTCCTCTTCGGAAGAGTCAGCCATGTTCAGAATACCAAGGATGAGGGGAGTAAGAGCTGGGGAGGTGTTGTCTTTAAGGAAATCAGTATTATTAGGGCATTTTGAGATTCTGTCAATTACTGATTTATATGGTAGGCTTCTTTGAGTTTCAAATAAACTGTAAAACCACCCCAGATTAATCAACGAAGCTGAAGCACCAGCAAGATAACACGGTGACTACAGTAATATTTTATTTATACTCACTAATATTCATGAGGATACAGGTTTGATCAAAACTATAGTTTCCAAATTCTGTCATAGACAAGCACAAGAACTATTTGTGTCACATCTAACTATAATTGGAGCATTTAATCATAAATTGGGCAAAGTGAGGTCTTAAACTAACAGGATATAGTTATTAAGAATGTCAAGGAAATGCTGCTCTCATTAATCATACTAAAATAATTTGAACCTCTAAAAAATGAAACAATGGCCAAAGGTACTTTCCATTTAAAGAATTACTATTATCTAGAGGAAAAATGCCTTGTTGCTCTGTATTGATTTCCAAAAAAGGACAATTACAGTTTATACAAAAATAATCTCGGGAGTCTACAACAGATGCAGGAAAACACACACGCGCACACACACATGCTAAAGGAGTTTGTTGCAAATGTGTATTTTTTCTTTTGTGTGTGTGTGTGGTTTTTTTTGTGTATTTTTTTCTTAATGAAGAGTGTGTTAAGCATCCCACTAAAGAAATTAAATTCTTAATTTAATACATCTTTCCATCACTTATTTACTGTGATATGTTTACTAAGTAAGTTGCACAAAGATATAACTTGCAAATATTTGGAAGTTATAGAAGAATGGGCTTTAAAATTTAAATCCACCTAAATATTTAAGGCTGGAGAAGTTTTAGGAGAGGTAGAAAGAAAATATCCATTTTCCAGAAGGAAAAAGACAGTTGGCAAATTAGGACAAGAGCAATGTGGAATTGTCATTAATGCTAATGAGAACTGCATTCTCATCAAGATAAAAATACAAACTCCATCAAATAGCTATAAGCTAATCTGTTCAAACACATTGATCATAGTGAGCAACAAAACAATTTTGAAAGCTCTCAAAAATGATACCAACATTCCTCAAATAACAGACATTCCAAAAAGTAGAAAATCTCCATTTTCCTTTTTTTCTCCCTTTTATGTTTGCTTTCCTTACCCCCTGGCTCACAGTTGCAAACAAAGGCTGCTAAGGAGGCTTTTTACACCAACAGCGAGCAGTCCCTGATGTTGGGACACCTCTGGTCACTGCACTACCAGGTCCAATCGCGGAAGCTTCTTAAAATCAAAGCCATGTTCTCTTGCTGAGCTTCAAGATGAAATTCTATATCAAATTTATGAACAATGGGGAGCAATGTGCAAATTAAACACATTTTTCAGGACTTCACTTCCCTTTGAGGGCTGGAAAAGTTCCCAATTCTAGAAACCTGTCACTAATCTTGCAAAGACTGATTCAGTAGATTTGGGCTGGGTTTGGGGGCAAAGAAATTATTTCTTTGCAATAAATTCTTAGAATCATAAATTTGGAAGAGACCATAAAGATGTCCAAAGGTCCAAGTGGCTTATTTAACTTTTCCAGGACTTTGTCAAAACACAAGCTTAGAAGTTACCTTGTGCCCATTCTCTCACGCCAATATGGAATCTCATGAATTCTTTTGATATTCAGGTTTGCTCTAAGAAGTAAACAAGTATTTCTGTCCCAAGGTAAGCTACCTAAAACAGTGAATATTCACAACCTGACTACAATGTTTCATAAGGTGGAAAGTCCTATCACCATTTTCCAAGTGTAGGGAAAAACGTGCTTCAGTAGAAAACTATGCACTGTTTAAGGCTTCAGAGCACAGCCTTCAAGGTTAACTGATTCCATAGGCGCTCTTTGGCCTTCATTGTCTTTAGACTATTTTACAACTCTAAATTATAGAACACTGATAGCAGTGCAGTGAGTAGTGCTTGTCTATAGATACAGGAAGAATTTCTGTCCAGTGGAGGGAAGCCCCACCCCCACACCCCACTCCCAGAAAAGAGAGGAGGAGGAGGGGGGAGGAAGGCTGTATTGCATCCATTTGCACATTTATTCAGTATTTCTGATCTCTAAATGTCTCTGCTTTTTGATGCTTGAACTAGTTGTAACATCTTTTTTGTTTTCTCATTTAATTAATGAGAAAATCTTTGACATATGTGCATTTTATATTTGTATGAAAAACATGATTTCACCTTTAAAAAAATTATTCTCTAACACACACTATGATTTTGAAATAATTCCAGATTACAGTAACTGAATCAAATCCTTTTTCTACTTGTGTTATTTTCTTCAGACTGCAATAGTAGTTAAAAATGGTGTAATTAACTGTCTAATTGGTCAAAAAGCTTTTAATTTCAGTTATGTTCTCATATTGTCTATGTACTGATCAAAAAGTTTAAAGCTCCACTAAGTAATTAATGAGAAATTAAAGTCTGAGTATGTGTGTGTGTGTGTGCGCACACACGTGCTGGGGGTAAAAAATAAGAAATTGATTACACACTAGGTCTTAAAAACACTAACATAGGAACATAGGAGTAGGATGTGAAATTGGCATATTGCAATGATCAAAATTCTAAAACACTCCATCTGAAGTATCAGAAATGCAAAGTTAGATTGAAACACTCATCACATGAGACATAAAACTCTCTTGGTTATCTTAAAAGAAGTTATTTCCAACTCTAATAAAAATAATTTAACACTCTGAGTATCTTTCAGCTTTCCTTCAGTTTGTATTGCAAATAGGCTTAATATTTAATTATTTTGACTATCATAAATAAAAAAGCAAAGGAAGTACTAGGTTTCTGCCACACTTTGTAGTATCTCTAGGTGGACTCGTTTGATAATCATGAAAAATTTATTATTTGTAACACATCATGCTGAATATTATTACAGTTTATCTAAGATTTACTTCGATCTACAGAGGTCTAGCCCTGTTAATATACTGTAAGGTAATGAGAGACTCTGATTTCACCACCTGGCTCCAGCACTAACCTAAGAAGAGAAGCATGAAGAGAGTACCTAGCAATTCCCACACTCTACCTCCTCAAGCAAAATAGGGATAAGTCCTGTCAAGCAAGTCGTTATTTTAAAGAATAAAACTACAAAATATATGTACAAAGAGTCACAAAATCCTGTCCATATTTTAATTATTATTATATCTAACTGGAAATATGTCCATTTCAGAAACATATCAATATCTAAAGGAAGCTTTTGATCCTGACTGGGGACTTAATTATTATTATTACTACCAGATATTACATCATTTCATTTAATGATCACAATAACCCTATGACATAAGCATAATTAAAACCAATTTATCCAAAACAGAAATCATCAGGACCAGACGGTTTCACTAGTGGATTATACTAAACAGTAAGAAAGAAATTATTCCAATTCTCTACAATCTCTTTCAGAAGATAGAAACAGAGGGAATGCTTCCTGACTTATTCTGTGAAGCCAGCCTCTTACCGTAATAACAAAATCTTGTTACAATATAATACAAGAAAACTACAGATCTAATATCTCTCATGAACATAAATGCAAATCCCTAAAAAAAAATTAGCAAATCAAATCTAAAAAAGTGTGAAAACAATTATACACCATGACAAAGTGGGATTTATCCCAGATATGCAAGGCTGGTTGAGCATTTAAAAATCAATTAATGCAATCCATCACATCAAAGGACTAAATAAGAAAAATCACACGATCATATCAATAGATGCAAAAAAAAAAAAAAGGCATTTGACAAAGTCCAGTACCCATTCATGATTTAAAAAAAAAATTTAAAAAACCTCTCAGTAAATTAGGAATAGAGAGGAACTTTCTCAACTTGATAAAGACTATCTACAAAAAACCTATAGCTAACATTATACTTAATGGTGAGAAATTAGAAGTTTTCCTGTTAAGATCAGCTATGAAGCAAGGATGGCCCTTCTTAGCACTCCTTTTCAACATCATACTGGAAATCCTTGCTAATATAATAATGCAGGAGAAGGAAATAAAACTTACATGGATTGGGAAGGAAGACATAAAACTATTGTTGCTCACAAATGACATGATTGTCTATGTTGAAAATCCAAAAGAACTGATGAAAGTTTCCAGGAACTAATAAGCAATTAAAGCAATGTTGTAGGATACCAGGTTAATACACAAAGGTCAGTTGAATTCCTATATACCAAAAATGAACAAGTAGAATTTGAAATTAAAAACATAACACCATTTTTATTGGCACTCAAGAAAATGAAATACTTCAGTATAAATCTAACAAAATATGTACAATGTCTATATGAGGCAAATGTCAAAACTCTGATTGAAAAAAAAGAAAAGCTAAATAAAATGCAGAGATATTCCATGTTCATGAATGGGAACACTCAACATTGTCAAAATGCTTGTTCTGCCCAACTTGATCTACAGATTCAATGCAACCTCATTCAGAATCCCAGCAAGTTATTTTATGGACATCAACAAACTGATTCTAAAGTTTACATGGAGAAGCAAAAGATTCAGAATAGCCAACACAAATATTAAAGGAAATAAAAACTGATGCTACCCAACTTCAATAGTTACTCTAAAGCTACAGTAATCAAGACAATGTGGTATTAGTGAAGCAATAGGCAAATAGATCACCGGAAGAGAATAAAGAGCCCAGAAATACACCAACATAAAGTCAGCTGGTCTTTGACAAAGGAGCAAAGGCAATACAATGGAGAAGGTCTCTTCAATAAATGAACAACTGACCATCCACATGCAAAGAAATTTACCTAGACACAAACCTTTATACCCTTCACAAAAATTATCTCAAAATGGATCATCGACCTAAATGTAAAATGTAAAGCTACGAAGTTTCTAAAAGACAACATAGGAGAAAATCTAGATGACTTTAGTCAGCTAGATGACTTTAGATACAGCACCAAAGTTATGATCCATAAAAGAAATAATTGATAGCTGGAGTTCATTAAAATCAAAAGCTTCTGCTCTGTGAAAGACAATTTCAAGAGAATTAGAAGAGAGTTACATACTACAAGGAAATTTTTGCCAAAGACACATAGAGGATTGTTATATAAAGTAGGCAAAGAACCCTTAAAACTCAACAGTAAAAGAACAAACTACCTAATTAAAAAATGGGCCAAAGACCTTAAGACACTTCACCAAAGATGATATACAGATGACAAATAAATATATGAAAAGATGCTCCACATCATATGTCATCAGGGAAATGCAAATTAAAACAACAATGAGATATCACTCCATACCCATTAAAAGGGCCAAAATCCAGAACACTGACAACACGAAAGGCTGATGAAGGTGTGGTGCAACAGGAACTCTCATGCATTGTTGGGAGTACAGAATGGCACAACCACTTTGGAAGACAGTTTGGCAGCATCTCACAACACTAAACATATTCTTACTGTATGATCCAGTAATCACACTCCTCGGTATTTATCCAAAGGAACTGAAAACACACACACAAATGTGCAATGGCTGATTATAGCAGCTTTGTTTATAATTGGCAGAACTGGGAAGCAACCCAGATGTCCGTCAGTAGGTGAATGGATAAATAAACCGTGATATATCTGTGGAATATTAGCAGTGGAATATTATTCAGCACTAAAAAGAAATAGTTATCAAGCCATGAAAAAACATGGAGGAAATTTAAATGCATATTACTAAGTGAAAGAAGCCAACCTGAAAAGGCTTCATACATACTGTTTGATTTCAACTACATGACATTCTAGAAAAGGAAAAGCAGTAGAGATAATAAAAAGATCAATGATTGTCAGGGGTAGAAGGGGAAGAGAGATAAGGGACGAATAGGCAGAGCACAAAGGATTTTTAGGGCAGTGAAAATACTCTGTATGATATTATAATGATGGATATACATCATTATGTATTTGACCAATCCCATAGAATGTATAACACCAAGAAGGAATCTTAAAGTAAACTATGGGCTTTTTATGATGTGTCAATGCAGGTTCATCCTTGGTAAAATGTACCATGCTGATGAATGGTGTTAATAATGGGGGACACTAGGCCTGTGTAGGGGGAGGAGGTTTATGGGAAATCTCCATACCTTCCCTTGTTCTGTTGTAAACCTAAAACTGTTCTGAAAAAATGAAATTTTAAACTAACTTATAGGTGATAAAGGAGAATCAGGAAAGTTAAATCATCTCCTAGTAAATATTACAGGTAATGAGTGGCTGAGTCAGCATTTGAACCTAGGTTGGCCTAGTGTCAAAGCACATACATTTCTGCTATTCTACATAATTGCTCATTATAATGAGAGATTTTAAACTGGTTAATTGAAGAAGTCAATATTCCTTGGAGAAATCTCCCATCAAGGATCAAATAAGATACATAGCATGTCATAAAACTAGGACTTTCAGCCTGATTGATTCAGCAGCAAATATTTCCCATAGAGAAGGACTCTTTCACTGTGCTGGCATTTCTCAATACTCAAATACACAGGATTCTAAACAAAGTTCCTACTTAGGTAACGTTTTCTGAAGTAATTGAAGTAACCATGCTGCCTAGTCCATTCAACTACAAAATATTACATTGCACTAAAAAGTTTTAAGGCATTTTCTACTGTAAATATTTTAAATAGTTCTTCCAACAGAGTGCTAATCTTGATTAAGTTATGTCTGAAAAAAGTAAGATGATTATCAAGTATCCTGGTCATAAAAATAAGTCACATTATCAAAAGCCTAGAAATATGTGCTCTCCTTGGGAAGAAATAAGCAATGATCCAATGTAAGAAATAGTTTTTTGAAGCTAAAATAAGAACTTTGAAAACAAAGATCCTTTGAGTGCTATCACACTGAGACCTGAGGAAGGACAAAATTATGGATCTATCAAATTTCCCCAAAGAGCTCATGATCTGTCAAAGAAGTCCTCGTTTTGATTATTTGTCCATGTGGGGATCGCAAAATGTCAGCTGCTACACGTATTCGTTTCTGTGAATGTTTCCCTGACTTGAGAGAGAAAGGCTCTCCAGAAATAGGAATCACCAGAATCTTCCTTATATTCACTGGCATCTAAATTAATCTTTTGAGAAAAGATGGGAAGTAAAACCTCTGCAAATATATGAGTGCATGAGGAAGAGTGTAGGATTAAGAGAGGAAGAAGTTGGACCAAGCCCTTAGTAGCTGCCACAAATAGTTTAAATCAAAAAGTAGAAGAAAGATCCAGAAAAGGAGCCTGAGAAGCAATGGCCAGAGAAAGAAGTATAAAATCAGAAGAGTGGGTGGTGATAGAAGCCACAGGTGTCATGTTTTCCAGAAGGAAACATGGTAAAACTGTGTCGAATAAGGAGAAAAGCCAGGTGGAATGAAAGCAGCAGACTGTACATTTATCTTAAGAGAAAATGTCTCTGGTGATTTTCGAGAGAGTCATTATGGTTGGAATCATGGGGATGGAAGCCAGATGAGAGTGTGGAGGGACAAAGGGGATGTGATAAAGCAGAGGCAGTGAACATAGAGAAAGTTTTTGATAAGTTTGGCTGTAAAAAGGAGGAAAACCCTGCTAACATGGTTGTGGGAATAGAGGACAGGGTTGAAATGTTTTGTAAGATGGGAAAGATTAGGGCATATTTAAGTGCTGATGGGATAGATCAAAACCAAAAATGTAGGAGGAGGAAATAATCAGTAGGGTAAATTTTTTTTAGAAAGTGAGAGAGAATGGAACATCAGGCACACCTAGAGACGCTGGCCCTCGAAGAAAGGAACACACCTGGGAACAAGGAGAAGAGGATGAGTGAAGAGGCTGGTAATTCCAATGGTCACATAGGGAAATGAGGGTATTTCTTCTGGTGGCCTCAAATTTTTTTAAGGAAAACAGAGAGTAAGGGTATTGTTGACAATGCAAGAACTAGAGAAGTAGCGGTATTCTTTTCTTTGGATCCTTCCTCATTCATTACCCCAGCAATGTGCAGATTCTAATAATTAACTATGCTATTTAACAACATAACCTGGTGATGGCCTGGTGGGATTTTTGTGTCCTGTTTTGCAAATGAACTAAACCTTGAAATAGGAGGTTAGAAACTATGCTTGACATCGTTCATTCTGCTCTAGGAATAGATTCATCGTGTTTAACTTTCAAGAAGGCAGGCAGGGATCTTCCAGACAAATGGTGGGTTAGTCAGAAGAGAAGATGTCTGTTATCACAGGCATGTTCTGGTAAGTGCAGTAAGTATTGACTTGTTAAAAGAACGTGCCCTGATATTGGAGATAAAGAAAAGTAAAACGATGCCTTCTGATAGTTTTAAAAATCAGCTAATTGTAACAGAGATGAGTTTCATTATGGAGACCGCTTTAATCAGAAGCACAGGGAAGCAATGTTAACTACGGAAAATCTTTGAACTAACACAGAGGAGCCTTTTAAATTAATCTGTGAGGGTCAGCAAAAAAGAAAATTAGTCTGGTTAGAAAAGTGACAGTAAAGAACAAGTAGGAAAAGGAAATGGAAGGTCCGTTAAGCAGTACTTTCGCCTCTGTGTTATGAGGGCGAGATGCCAAGAGGCAAAATTTCTAGCTATGAAGAAGAGAAACTGCATAATGGACAGGTAAGAGGAAAAAAATCTATCTATCCATCTTTGCAGAGAGGGGAAAGGGGCGGACAGAGGAAAAAATCTGGCACATATGTGCAACAGAGTCACAGGGTTTTTAAAGTAATACCAAGCATCACAAAATAAGGGAAACAATGAAGAACTGTGCATAATGAAATCAGATTTTTCAAAAACCTTATTTAATAAGAAACTGGCCTCCTTTTTGAAGCATGGGAAACTCACAAAAAAACATACCATTCCTTAGATGTAATTAACTTCACACAGCGTTTTCTTAAAGTAACTAAATGAAAACCGAGCTGTGGCTTGCACTGAATATGCTTTAGGTCAAAATAATATGAGAGGAAATGCCATTAAAGAAAAGAAAGTCACACTTAAGACTTTGTCATGTTAGTGAGGCATCACTAGGAATATAATCTACGTATCAGCTGGAGTCTTCTACTCTTGAGGTCCAAACAGGTCTAGGCTTGAACTCTCCTTCTGCACAGTGAGGAAATCCAAAGTCTTACCATTCTTGGAGGTCAGATCTGTTTCTGGAACTGCTGCCTCTATTTAACGTCAAGTTGACTGAGGCATAAAAATCATCTCTATCCTCAAGCCAATTTGCCCATCCATTTGTGAGTATGGTACGCTTTTAGGCTTGGTATGGCATGGGCAAGCAGAGAAGTGTCTTTAGCTGTAGAAATGCAGATAGTTTACGTTGAGTCCTCAATATATGTTTTCATAGAAAATCCTTCAGCCACCTTAATTTTTTCACTGGCTGTTTTACTTCCTATTCTCCAGCACGTATCACAATTTCCTCTTTCTACTCTCTGCTCTCTTCCCTCCCTTCTTTGCTTCCCTATCTTCCCCACCTCTCCCTCTCAGAAACAAAAGAAATTCCTCTATAATTCTCATAAGAGTAATTTAACCAGGCTCTTTTGTGGCTTTCATTTTGCTGAACAACACACCCCCAGGGCCCCACCTTCTACCCAGTGGCTAATCAAGTCATTTCCTCAAAGGTAGTTTCCTCCCCCAAAAGGCATTCTGGTGCCAATTGTTAAGAAAATAAATCCAATACCTAAATTACACTAGGACTTCAAAAGAGTGCCTTTGTCACAAAGGGAAACAACCAATTGCTTGAAAAGCTCATGCCATATAACATGTAATATTCAATGTAACCTGTAATTATGGAGACGGAAGTCAGTTGTGGAATAGGTAGTCCCCATGAGGGAATTTTTCCACCTTAGGAAATTCTCGGTGGATTGGGGGATCACATACAATAAAGCTTTCAAAAATAAGACTTGAAAGAGGACTGTATTTCCTGGTGGGGATAACTTCCACTGGGTAGCCGGAGCATACACTTTTATCAGTGTAGAGTCCTGTCGGCCTCAGTAGAGATACAGGAACAAACAGCAGCTGGCCAAGGCCCTGCACCAGGGGCTAAATCAGGACCAGGCTGATTGCCCATCCTACTGCTGGTCATGAGTTCTTCTGTCTTTTAATCCTGCTTACCTCAGGTTTCACAGCAATCGAGACTCCTGACACATTCCACATCCTTTCTTTCCTTACTGCACAGGCTCAGTGAAGGGATTTCCCTTGTCATCTGGAAATGCCCTTCAACTTTCCCCTATATTGGATGTGCTCTTCCTTAAATCCCAAGGCTTCCCAAAGCTGCTCAGAATTCCTATGAATGACATTCAGAATCTAGCTTTTGTATATGACCTGATTTTTTTTTTCTTTCTAGAATTTTTAAGATTTTTTTGTCCTTATTTGCCTTTCTTTATTTGTATGGCTGGACATTCAATGGGTTTTTTTTTCTTTTTCTTTTCCTTTTTTTAGAGGGAGAGAGTGTGTGGGAGGAGGGCCAGAGGGACAGGAAGAGAGAGAATCTCAAGCAGACTCCAAGGCCAGTGCAGAGCCTGATGTAGGGCTCGATCTCACAACCCTAACTCTGAGATTGTGACCTGAGCCGAAATCAAGAGTCAAATGCTTAACTGACTGAGCCACCCAGGCACCCACAATGGGTCATTTTAATCTGGAAACCTGTATCCCTCAGTTCTAGAATTTTTTCGGTTTAAAGCATTTTCATACTTCCCTCTATATTTTCTTTCTGGAACTCTTATCATTCAGATATTGGACCTCCTACACAGATCCTTTAAATTTGTTTTAACTTTCTACTATTCTCCATTTTTTTTAATCCATTTTCAGAAAGATTTTCCTGACTTAACCTTTTACCCCTCTTATTGATTCTTTTAGTTCTCACATATTTACAATGTCCAAAAGCCCATTCTTAGGCTTGGTAATTCACTTTTTATAACATTCTGGTTTTGTTTTGTGGATGCAATATCATCTTGCACCTCTGTGAAGATCCTATTAAAATATTTTTTGAAGTTTCTTGATCTTCCTTGTATTTTCTATTTTTTAATTTTATTTTTTAAAAAGATTTTATTTATTTATTTGACAGAGAGAGAAAGAGAGAGCACAAGCAGAGTGAGCGGCAGAGAGAGAAGCAGGCACCCTGCTGAGCAGGGAGTCCATTTCGGGTCTCGATCCCAGGACCCTGGGATCATGACCTGAGCCGAAGGCAGATGCTTAACTGGCTGAGCCACCCAGGTGCCCCTACATTTTCTATTTTTTTTAAAATTGTGTGTTTTGGGGCGCCTGGGTGGCTCAGTTGGTTAAGTGACTGCCTTCGGCTCAGGTCATGATCCTGGAGTCCCGGGATCGAGTCCCGCATCGGGTTCCCTGCTCGGCAGGGAGTCTCCTTCTCCCTCTGACCCTCCTCCCTCTCATGCTCTCTGTCTCTCATTCTCTCTGTCTCAAATAAATAAATAAAATCTTTAAAAAATAAATAAATAAAATAAAATTGTGTGTTTGTTTGCCTTTTTTTTTTCCTGTATTTCATGTTCAGAGCTCTATTTGCATGAGCAGAATTTGTCAGTGGTGGATATCATTTAAGAGTAAGCTGGCTTTTTCATTGAAGGGCACACAAATATCAGTATGTCTGTGGGTTTTTTTTAAACCACAGGCATATTTTCCCTGAAGGTGATTCTCTATTCTCCCACCTGGTGTGTATCAGTGAAGCTGGGAGAATTTTCATACTGTTTCGGGAAATATTCAACCTTCCTAGAGAGGGAAGTTCCAGTCTTCTGTGGTATGAGGACAGGCTAAAGTGGAGGAGAATATGTGAAAAGCTGTTTCATAAACAAATTGTCAACTGATCTTTCAAAGGTCCTTAATACTTCGAGTTCCCAAGTTCTTGCAGGGTTCTGAGACATGAATCATCTTGTTCTTTGTCTGCTTGCCCCTCATGCTACTACCTTCACTTTACCTTTTTCTAGAATGCTAATTACCATGGTCCATCCATTTCTCATCTTTCAAAAGCTTGTTGAAATCTCATCATTTAGTTTGTGTGGTCTTCTTGGTTTATCACTTTTTAGAAAAAACTTCTTTTGCTATCTTTTCAATGGTGTTATAAAAGGGAAAGAAGTAACCACTTGTGTCCAATATACCTCATTAACTAGAAATACAATTTTCTCTTCAGTCTTTATAATCCGACTTCATTTTATCGTTTCAGGGAAATTACTTCCATAAAAGTCACAACCAAATATACTATATTGTTATATACATTGGGGATTGCTTTGACCTCATACTCCTTGATATTTTGGCAGTTAATACAACTGGCCACTCCTTGAAATTCTCCTTTTAGGGGTTGAATGGTACCACATTCTCCTGGTTTTTCTCTTACTTCCTCATCTGGTCCTCAGTCTTCCTTATTTGCTCTTCCTCTTTTGCCATCACCTTTAAATGTTCAAGTACAAGTCACCAGATCTGTAGTCAACAAGTTGGAGACCCAGAAGAGTCTATGGTACAGTTCCAGTGTGAGTCCAGGAGAGCCGGTGGTGTAAGTTCTAGTTTGAAAACTGGCAGTCTTGAGACACAATGAAAGTTGATGTTTCAGTTTGAGTGTGAAGGCTGTAAAAGACTGATATTCCAGCTCAACTAAGTCAGGCAGGAGGAATTTCCTCTCACTCATGGGAGAGTCAGCCTTTTTATTCTATTTGGGCCTTCAACTAATTGGGTAAGGCCCACCCACATTAGGAAGAGCAATCTGTTTTACTCAGTCTACCTAATCAAATGTTAATATCATCCAAAAACACCCTCACAAAGTCAGAATAGTCTTTGATCAGATATCTGAGCACCTCATTGCCTAGTCAAATTGACATATAAAATTAACCATCACTCAGGGCGCTGGGTGGCTCAGTTGTTAAGCGTCTGCCTTTGGCTCAGGTCATGATCCCAGGGTCCTGGGATCAAGCCCCTCTTTGGGCTCCCTGATCCTCGAGAAGCCTGATTCTCCCTCTCCCACTCCCCCTGCTTGTGTTCTCTCTCTCTCTCTGTCAAAAAATAAATAAAAAATCTTTAAAAAAAAATTAACCATCACAGTTGGTTAATCAAAAAATGTCAGTCATAATAGACAATCATAAAAGAGATACATATTGAACTGGAACTTATAATTTAACAGCAAACATATAAATACATATTTACTTACCTTCCCTTTGTAGTAGACCCAAAGCTTTTTTTTTTTTTTTAAGTATAAGTCTGGTGATTAAAGTTCCAGATGGTCTTTTTCACAAAACTATACTCATAATTCATCTACATTTCCTAGTGTTTCAAGTGAGAAAAAGATCTTAAATCTAAAAGCAAAATTTTTCTAGACCTTTAAAGTTTTTTTCCTAATTCTTTATAATTATTTGATTTGATCTCATTTTAAAAAGCAATTTGCTTTCTGAAGTATTTAATTTAGTTTTCACAGCAGCAACATTTTTCTTTTACAACCTGTCATCTTGAGTAATATGTAGTTGTCAAGTTGTATAACATGTAGTTGTTATAGTATTACAGTGACAAGGTTTCAGATCAAACACAATTGAGTCTAGGGAAGCATACAGCTCAGCTGGTGGGAGCACTGGTACGAGGGCAGAATGGGGAGTAGTGTGGCAGTGCTGAGGGTCAGTTTGCTATGGGAATCAGCCAGTATGATTCACAGAGAGAGATTAGAGAGCCCGTTAATCCTGAAGTCAGCTCAGTGGAAGCCTACTTAGTGAGTTTCTCCCCATATCATCAGGCTAAAAAGACATTAAATATTAACATCTGTTTACAGCAGATTCATTTGGGAATTCCCAAAGGACACAGGTCACCATAAAAAATAAACAAGAGGAAAAGAATCTATTTCCAGAACTTTCTAGAAACTTTCTTGATTCCTTTGGTTTATTCATCAGTTCCTATTTTCATGATTGCATTCAAATATATAATTTAAAATGTTAATTCTCGGGGCACCTGGGTGGCTCAGTCATTAAGCGTCTGCCTTCGGCTCAGGTCATGATCCCAGGTTCCTGGGATCGAGCCCCACATCGGGCTCCCTGCTCCACGGGAAGCCTGCTTCTCCTCTCCCACTCTCCCTGCTTGTATTCCTTCTCTCGCTGTGTCTCTCTCTGTCAAATAAATAAATAAAATCTTTAAAAAATAAATAAATAAAATGTTAATTCTCACTCAAGTCTCTCTGAGATATACCCTTTGGTATCTCAAGAGTAAAATCATATGCTGTTTTATTGAAATGTCCACTTCTATTGTAACAACGATTTTTTGTAGAACAAGTAAAAATCTGCTTTATTTTCATTTAGATGATAAAATAATCTGTGCTGCACAGTGAAGACAACTCAGATATCAGTACTTTGATGCATAACACCATGTAAAGGCAAGTCCCTTTTTTACTTTTATGTAATGATAAAACACAATTTAACATTTTCATATGACAAGTTGATATATAAAGAAATGCTACTACTTTTGCTAATTACCTTGATATATTTGTAAATCTAAGTGATAAAAGTCTTAAAAAGTTAAGCTTTGGAAGATGATTTAAAAAAGACTAATTTTTAACAATTTTTTTTTCTGAATACCTGAAAAGATAATGCTCTGTTATACTAAGCCATCAGGGACTGTGTTAAACACTCTAGTGACCAAGTAGTAATATTTGTGCTAAGTAATTTGTCATATTTTCTTTTAATATTATAGCCTATTAGAGACAAAAATATGTGCTATTTATGAGAGGGCTCCAGGGTCAGAATGCCTTGGTTTGTATCTCAGCTCCATCTCTTCCTATGTTGTTGAACTTGGGTGATTATTTAAGTCTCTAAGTGTTAGTGTTGCCAAATGCTGGATCCTCAAAAATACCACCAAAATAACCTGTTGAAAAGGTAAACCTGAATTTATTGCTTACCTCAGTAAGGGAGAATACTGCTTTGACCATGAATTAGTAGCATCTTGGAGGGAAGAGAGCAAGGTTGTGATATGAAGTTTGGGGATTTGGTTTAAGGCAAGTCTTTCAAGGCAAGGGATGGCTCTTAATTAGGACTGGATAAAGATCATGGCAGAACACTTTAGGATTGGTGGGTACAGCAAAATGAGGGCTTTGAGGTGAGGGTATAGAAGAATCACAGAAAGCAAAGAATTGTTTGATGCTATCTATTGAAAAGCCAAACAGTATTATGTTCATTAAAAATGGATTTTTTCAGGAAGTTCCTGAAAGGGACGCTGAAGTTATTTTTACCTTTTATCTCTCTGGACAAAAATTTCCTGCAATAGTTAAGACATTGTGATAAAGACAGTGGCAGAGTAAAATCATTGTAATGTAAACAGTCAAGTATGTTTGTGAGGTGGGGCGAGTAGATGGTTTTGATTCTTAGTTTCTCATTTGCAAAATGGGAATAATAATAGTAAATTTATGGATGCTTTGCTAAGTAAGTACTAACAAACCTTCTAGAAGGAAACTTTATGAAGTGGAAGGAGCAAGGGCTCAGAGTCAGTCAAATCTAGATTTACATCTAAGTTACAACTCTGTGGTAAGTATGATTCTGTCTTGTGATCTTTAGAATGATACCTCTAACAGTGGCATTGTGGGAATTAAATTAAATAATGAATGAGAGTCCCAAACATTGAATATGCAAGTTGACTCAGTGAAAAGCAGCAGAAGTGACTTAAATTTTCAAGTGCCAAATGGAGGATACCTCACATGCAACCTCAGGTTTCAGCCATACCTTCTCCAGACATATTCTGTTTCCCTGCAGTACCATCTCCTTTGGCTTTCCAGCAACCAGTAAAAGCATTTAACAACCATGGCTCTAGTTCTCCTGGTACCAAAGAAACAATACAGCTCATACAAGCCACCTCCCCACCCGGGCCTCCCATGGTTCAGAGCACACAGTCCCAGCAAATCCTCCCAACAATATCAATAGCCCTACTTCAACCAGATCTGCAGGAACAACCACAGTCAGAAGTGGCTTGCGGAGACCCACTTCCCCTTCTGCTGGGGGTATACCAGTACCTCACAGCAAACTTGCACAGTCTGTGTACAGATCCTTGCCAGTTCCTAAAACCTGTGGTTGCCTGAAAGAGGACAGTTGGAAGGATGGCTGTTATCAACCAACAGAGGCAAGAATGCAGAGGTTCACAGCTGCATGGATACCCCTTCACTAAACTAAAAGACAGCTTTTATATGCAGACTGTTCAGATAAGACTTTATAAAATCCCAGCCCTCTCTGTCTTAAGTAGCACAAACTGACAAGAGATGATCAAGAAGCAGGTTGTTGTTGTTGTTGTTTTTTAAATTTTGGTGGTTTTTTTGAAAGGTTTTTTTTTTAGATTTTATTCATTTATTTGTCAGAGAGAGAGAGAGCACAAGCAGGGGGAGTGGCAGGCCGAGGGAGAAACAGTTTCCCCTCTGAGCAAGGAGCCTGATGAGGAACTCGATTCCAGGACCCTGGGATCATGACCTGAGCTGAAAGCAGATGCTTAACAGACTGAGCCACGCAGGCATCCCAAGAAGTAGTTTTAAATGACATTTGACATTAGATGTTTTTGGTCACCATATAGTCACTGTCCATGGAATCACTTTTAGTTTTGTTTAATAGAAACTAAACTAATTTTTAAATATTTGGCAGAGGCCAATATCTGGACAAAAACTAATGGAAGGAAAAGAGAAATGTTCATTTATAAATAAGAGAATACCTTTGTGCACCAGCAAATGGTGACTTAAAGTTATCCAAACTTCACATTCAACATAATTTGCTGTGTAAATAGTATCAATAAATATTTGTGTTAATGAGAAAAAAACAATGTATGAGAAAATAATGTGTGCAAGATATATGTTTCAGGCAGGAAACCATTCAAATGGGGGAAATCAAAGAGGGTTTGATGTAGGGATTGATTGTCAGGATAAGGAACCAACAGAGGATGTTGAGGAGACAGCAGGAAGTCCTGAAAGAGAGCTGTACTGGAGCATGGTAAGAGCTGTAACCCCGGGAGAGAAGCCACCTGACGAGAGCTGAGGCCATCTGTAAAGAAATGCAGATGCTGCCAAACCAGGCAGGGAGCAGCAGGAATAAATACCCTGACCTCTTCCTCCTCTCACTCTCCAATCTCCTGCATTGCATTTGTCAAACCCAACCAAAAGCAAGAGGATGGATGAGCCTGGATAATGCAGTCCTTTCAGGTCAGCTTCTTGGGGCATGGAGCAGGATGGGGAAGAGCAAAGACTACGTCACAAGAGGCACACACAGAATAACCAGCATCAGCAGGGACCTTACAAAGTCTGAGTTCCTCTGCTGTGACCCAGTTAGGAATGATGATACTGTTGAAATAGAGGTATATGTCAGTATAGTACTACTGTACATGTCTATTTTGAGGGAAACAAATTTAAGCACTAACCATGTACAGTCCTTTGTTAATGTAAGGATGTTTACTGAATGGGCCTGCTCACTCTATAATGGGACCAATACTGTATCTGCTTGTCTGCAAATCAGGATATTAAGAGTATACAGTGTCCATTCAGATCAGAAATACAATGTCCATTCAACTTAAGAACCTCCCCTTAATAAAACCGTTAGGGTTTTGTTTTTTTTTTTAACTTGGGACAAAAAAGAATGGGTTGAACACAAATGAACTCACATTATGGAATAAACATACCAAAATATGCAAGTCATGTATGAGTGTGTGTGATGGCACTGTCGCTAAATACCAAAGCATTATCAGAGGGCATGTGAAGAGCCTGGTCAGAAGCCTCTAGAATGCCTTTCAGGAACTTCTTTGTGTCCTGATTCTCAATCTCACTTAATTAGAATCTTGACCTGGTTCATATGGGGTGAGCATTTACTTGTACCAATGCTAATGGTTGATTGCAGACCCCTCTCAGACACACAAAGTTCATTAGCCTTACCTCTCTTTTTTTTTTCTTAAGATTTTATTTATTTGAGAGAGAGAGCATGAGAGCGAGAGAGCACAGCAGTGGGGAGCAGCAGAGGGAGAGGGAGAAGCAGACTTCCCAGTGAGCAGGGAGTCTGACGTAGGGCTTGATCCCAGGACCCTCAGATCATGACCTGAGCCAAAGGCAGCCGCTTAACTCACTGAGCCACCCAGGCGCCCCTAGCCTTACTTCTCTTACCATATTAACTCCTTTTGAATATTCTTGCATGTCCACAAATATCCTCTGAAAATGCTTGTTTCTGCTGAATAGGAAGGTATGAGACTACACCTTACACCCACCATTGCCTCCCAACAAGGGTTTTAAGCAAGAAAAAGACTATCTTCTAGAATGAGTCTATTCACTCAGTATTCAAAGTCACTTCCTTTTGTGGTTGGTTGTTTCCCATTGCAAAAATGTCCACACTGTGGGATCCGAGCTTGACCTACCTTCCTGAATGGGACTTTAGCAATCAAATGTTCCTTTGTCTCAGCTCTTCTGAAATTTGTTATAGTCTTATACAAAAAACGTTGAGGGGCACCTGGCTGGCTTAGTATGCAGAACATGTGACTCTTGATCTCAGGGTCGTGAGTTCAAGCCCCATGTTGGGCATGGAGCCTACTTAAAATAAAAATTAAGAAATACATATATATAAAGAAAATGCTGAAAGGAAAATAGATCATGGAAAGATCCTTAAGGATAGTCACCCCTTTAGGAAAATCATTTATCTATGTCCTGGGCATTTTATATCCCAGTGCTTCTCTGTGATACCATTCCCAACTTACCTTTTAATCAAATAAGTTTTTGAGAAGTGACTGTATACTTTCTAGGGGAACTTTTTAAAGGAGATAACTGTAGTTTTGGTGTATAAGCTTAGATATGCTTATTTATTTTTAAAAATGTGGTCTTATTTCTTTATAATTTACATGAACTTTTATATTCCACACATTCTTATGTACAGATCTATTCATCTTCTCCAAAAACTTGCAAGTTCCTTCAAGGCTGGAGCTATAACTTATTCATCTCTTTTATTCTATCAATGTATTCCTTTGCTTAATGACTTTACTTCATTTGTGAAATGCTGCCACCAAGTGAAGAGGCATTAAATGAAAAAAGAAATCCATTAAATTTACCTTTTTTAATTTTCAAAGAATGAAGTTTTATTTTTATTTTTTTAAAGATTTTATTTATTTATTTGTAAGACAGAAGGCACAAGCAGGGGGAAGTGGCAAGCAGAGGGAGAAGCAGCCTCCCTGCTTAGCAAGGAGTCCGATGTGGGACTTGGTTCGATCCCAGGACCCTGGGATCATGACCTAAGCCAAAGGCAGATGCTTAACTGACTGAGCCACTGAGGTGCCCCCAAAGAATGAAGTTTTAATACCTCATATACTTAATAACTTTTTAATGCATAAATAAGTGTGATTTATTATTATTATTTTTTAAGATTTATGTATTTATTTTAGGGGGGAGGGGCAGAGGAGAGAATCCTCAAGCAGACTTCCCATTGAGCATGGAGCCACATGTGGCTTGATCCCATGACCCATGAGATCATGACCTTAGCTGAAATCAAGAGTTGGACACTTAACTGACTGAGCCACCCAGGCACCCCAGGAGTGATTTATTATTAACACAACATTTACCAGTAAATAAGTAAGTGCTATGAAAATGCTTGAAACTATTGACTCATGACTTTTTAAATTTTCTGTTTATTCATTTATTTATTTTAAAGCCCCACAGCATCCCCAGGGCCAGTTCTATTAGCCCTCTTTATGATGAAGAAAGGAAGGCTCAGAGAAGTGAAGCAACTTGACCATTCAATAAAAATCCATTAAATTTAACAAGGAAATTTATGATGCTTTTATCAATACCAAAGGCAAGATACCCAAACAATCTTCTTAGAAAAATATATGAATTGAATGATGAAAATAATTTCTTGGAATTAATGAATAGTTTAAAGTAAATACAGTTTATACTTAAAATGTAATAAAAGACTATAGTGGATGGTAGGTTATAAAGGAGGGGTGTAGGAAACATATTCTTTGGGAGGTTTGTTCTTTCTTCGTCATTCTCTTTGCCAATTTTTCAACCATTCTTAGGTGCATTGTTGTCTAACACTCAAATCTACACTCAAAGTTATAGCACAGAAACATACCTTTAGGGCAAAATAAAGACTAAATAACCATGAGAATACTCCAGAACACTTCAGAATAGCTCATGTAAATAATTAGCTGAAGATGCTGCATTTTCATCTCTTTCGCTTGTCCTGTGTACACAGAGGAAAACGTTTTGGGTGCATCTTTCACAGTGTGCAATTTAAATTTGTTCCACATGATGTACTCTGTCTAAAAACTTGTCTTGAATGAATTGGTAAGCATGTCTTTGCCTGAAATCATAATGTTGAAATACCACTTCTTATAGCATGTTTATTAAATGTGCTTTATGGTGAAAATCTTGCTATTCTGGGCAGGGGGGAAGGTCATTGTCTGAAAAGTAGTATAACTTTTTGAGATATATTATGTCTAAAAGTCACTAACTAGGGGTGCCTGGGTGGCTCAGGGGGTTAAGCATCTGACTCTTGATCTCAGCTTGGGTCTTGATCTCAGGATTGTGAGTTTGGGCCCTGTATTGGGCTCCATGCTCGAAGTGGAGCCTACTTAAAAAAAAAGTCACTAAGCACAGATAAGTTGAGATATAGGTACATGGTAGCATCAATGAATGGATGAGTCAATGACAAAACACTCTTCCCATAACAGCCTTATTAGAAGATCATGTAAATGGGAAGCCTGGGTGACTCAGTTGTTAAGTGTCTGCCTTCAGCTCAGGTCCTGATCCCAGAATTCTGGGATCAAGCCCCGCATCCCGCATCAGGCTCCCTGCTCGGCAGAGAGCCTGCTTCTCCCTCTCCCACTCCCCCTGCTTGTGTTCCCTCTCTCACTGTCTCTCTCTCTCTCTGTCAAATAAATAAATAAAATCTCTAAAAACAAAACAAAACCAGATCATGTAAAGCAATGGTCAAATTGGTCAGTTGCTTCTGATGGAAAAGTTGTTTTGATTGCATTATCAAATGTATACTCTTAATATCCTGTATATCAAATGTATACTCTTAATATCACTGTATACTCTTAATATCCTGATTTGCAGATAAGCAGATACAGTATTGGTCCCATTATAGAGTGAGCAGGCCCATTCAGGTATCTGAGGTGTTTTTCACTTCTTAGAATATGGTGGGGCCCTCATTCTGGTTTTCAACAATTTTGCAGCAGAAACTAGAGCAACATGAACACAAATTCATATACATTTTGGAGAGTGAGGAGGCTCCTGAACCTGCAGGGGTAACACAGTGAAGAAACGGTCTTGAAAATCAGAAGACTCAGGTAATTAAGCACTACAACACCCTGGCCACTTGAAAGTGCATGAGAAAGACACCAGTATCCTCACTCCCACTTATTTTATGTATTTCTTCCAAGAATCCCCATTTTTTTTACTCATCTTTCTTTATCCATCCTTCGTTTATGCTCACCATAGTTGTTTTCTTTCTAAGACTAAAGTCACTGTGCTCTGAATTTATCCTCACCCAATTTCTGACATAATAAATACTTTATCCTTAAGTTACTTAAATATCCTTTATGTTTAACATATATCTTCCCCTCCCTCTCTTTCCCTCAGCCCTTATCATGTCCCCTTCAAAGTCTATAACAGGAGCACAAACTTGAGAGAAAATCTGGGATTGTCATGGGCCTATATTTGTTTCTGTGTGCATATTTTTATCTTTAGTATACCACTTTATATTATGAAGCTTTTATATGATTATACAGACTTGAGCTTACAAATAATTTTTTACTTCCAGCAAAAATTTTATTGCAAATCCCAGATAAGGGTGTGTTGGCATTAAGAAGCACAATTCTGGAAATTTTTTTAATGTGTTGGTCAGTTGCCATGTAAAAGGATAAAAAGTTAGTTATTGGCTATTTACTATTTGTTTTCACTTCTGTCATCTTCCTTACCCTCCAAAAAGGTTAAGATTACAAAACAAATTAGAATTGAAATAAGTTCAAGGATTTAAGATTTCCCTGAAGAAAGGTGTTATACAGTTATGAAGTTTTAGTCCTAATTCAAGTGGTCATCGAAGCAGAAATAAAGTAATTATTTAAAAGTATTAATAGATCCTATTACTAACTTCATACAGGAAAAAAGAAAGAAAAGTTGACTAAAGACTTGCCTTTATGAGAGCTATTATGTTTTTTTTATTATTATGTTATGTTAATCACCATACATTACATCATTAGTTTTTGATGTAATGTTCCATGATTCATTGTTTGCGTATGACACCCAGTACTCCATGCTGTATGTGCCTTCTTTAATACCCATCACCAGGCTAACCCATCCCCCCACCCCCCTCCCCTCTAGAACCTTCAGTTTGTTTCTCAGAGTCCATAGTCTCTCATGGTTCATCTCCCCCTCCGATTTCCCCCCATTCATTTTTCCAGAGCTACTGTTTTTTGATACTGACAGACTATAAGATTCGGTAACTAAGAAAAGCATATATAAAAATTTTTAAGGAAAATTTTTAAAATCCTATAGAAAAACTCACGTGAAGTTAATGGAAAACTCCACCAACGCAAATATCCTTTGATGTGGGTTGTCTTAATCAGCTGTCAATGACAACAAGGCTTAGGTGAACCTTCTGTACCTCTTTCAGAGAATTCTCTTCTAGGAACAGGAAACCTACTGAACAAAGGGTGAAATACTTATTTCTTCTCATGGTTCTTATGAAACATTGCTGTTTATTTTTTCAAAGTTTTTTTTAAATTAATTTATTTGACAGAGAGAGATAGCAAAAGAAGGAACACAAGCAGGGAGAGTGGGAGAGGGAGAAGCGGGCTTCCTGCGGAGCAGGGAGCCCAATGCGGGGCTCGATCCCAGGACCCCGGGATCATGACCAGAATCAAAGGCTGGCGCTTAACAACTGAGCCACCCAGGCACACCAAAACATTGCTGTTTCTACTCTAAATTATCTTCCTGGAAATAAATATCAATTTCCAGTAGCCTTAAACTAATATTTAAACTCATCTTCCAAATTTGACTTGTCTATATGGTATTGGGGAATTGGGGAATGAGGCCATGTATTTATTTATTTACTGCCATTTTAATCATTTTTAAGTGTATGATTTAAGAGTGTTAGTTACATTCACAATATTATGCAACTTTCACCACCATCTATTTCTAAAACCTTTTCATCACCCCAATAATGTAACCCCAATAAAGATTATATAATCAGGTAATAACTCCCCATTCTCCTGTCCTCCCAGCTCCTGGTAAACTCTAGCCCACTTTTTGTATATGAATTTGCTTATTCTAGATATTTCATGTTAAGTGGAGTCATGCAATATTTGTCCTTTTGCATCTGCTTTATGTCACTAAGCATAATACTTTTAAGGTTCATCCATGCTGTAGCGTGTATCAGACTTCATTCCTTTTTATGGCTTAATAATATTTCATCATATGTATGTACTGTAGTTCGTTTATCCATTCATCTGTTGATAGACACTTGGGTAGTTTCCACCTCTCAGTTATCGTTAATAATGTTCCAGTGAACATTGGCATACAGATATCTGTTTGAGCCCCTGTTTTCGATGATGTGAGGTATATACATAGGAGTGTAACCCTGGGTCTTATGATAATTCTATATCTAGCTTTTTGAGAAACTATCAAACTCTTTTTCACAGAAGCTGCACCATTTACATTCTCACCAGCAATGGATGAGGGTTTCAATTTCCCCAACACTTGTTATTTTTCCATTTTCTTGAAGTTATAGTAGTATATCCTAGTAGGTGTGAGGTGGTATCTCACTATGGTTTTGATTTGCATTTCCGTAATGATTAGTGATGTTGAGTGTCTGTTCATGTGTTTATTACCCATTTATAAATATTCTTTGGAGAAATGTCTGTTCAAGTCTTTGCCCATTTTTTTTTTAATTTGTTGTTTGTCTTTTTCTTGAGTTTTGAGAGTTCTTTATTTATTCCAGATATTAAACACTTACCAGATAAATGATTTATAAATATTTTCTCCCATTCTGTAGGTTATCTTTTCACTTTTTTTGATAATGTCTTTTGATGCACAAATTTTTTAATTTCAATGAAGTCCAATTTATCTATTTTTTTTTTCTCTTACTGTTCTCTTAGTGCTTTTGGTGTCAGATCTAAGAATCCATTGCCAAAATCTAAGGTCATGAAGATTTACCACTGTGTTTTCTTCTAAGACTTTTATGGTTTTAGCCCTTATATTTATATTGTTGAATTAATTTTTGCATATGGTATGAATTACCTGTTTATTTTTGAAGATTATATTTTGACATAGGTAAGGTGACATGTGGATTATTATAGGGACTCCCCAAAAACACACAAAGTCATCTGTTCATTGAGCTACCAATTATTGCTCTAAATTGGGAAGAGCAATAAAGAGAAGAAAGTTAGCAATAATTCTGGCTATTTAGTGCAGATGACTAGATTCAGATGTAAAAGAAAAAAAAATGGAAGTTTCAGTTAGGTAAAGCTTACATTCCCTGTCATCTACAACACATGATTTCCCCGTACTTGATAAAATGCTTCTAGCTCAATAGAGGAAAGAAATTAAAGAGGAGATTTTAGATCAGGGAGGGTCTCAGAAAAAGGAAATCTATGCTTAACTGCAGGCTAATTCCTAGCAAGAGAGAGAGAGAATTCTATATTTTGGGGATCTGAAATCAGATGTATTTATTTATTTATTTGAGAGAGAGAGAGGAAGAGAGGGAAAGAGAGAGAGAGTAGGGGAAGGGAGAGAGGAAGAAAGAATCCTGACGCAGACGAGTATTATGCTTCCTACCTCACTACCCATGGTGTCTACAAAACCCACTGAAAGTTTCATGCATTCTCATGATGAAAAATAGTAGAAAAGATGACTATATAAGGTACCATATGTACAGACATATGGGCCAGAGAGGAACTTCAGAAATATTTGCTGGGACTCCCTTCCACAGGGCCTGGGTTACTGCTGAACTTCTTACATGAAACATTGCAAATCACTCTAAAAATATAGAGTTTCTATTACAATGAATGAATTTAAAATCAAGCTCAAAACATATTCAATTATGTCTAATAAAATTTTACACATTCAACAGAGAGCTATCACATTTTGCAGGAATAGAGAAGACACAGGTGAAGTTTCCATTCACCCTGCTTCACCTCGTGGCTGGAAGTTTCTTACCAAATTTCACCGTTCCCTAATTCGGAGGATTAGCCCAATTTGAATTATTCTACAGCAGCCGGCAAGCAAATACAGTTGAATGCATTCACAGGGGGTTATATCATGATATTTTAAAAAAACACCAATATTTTCATATGATGTTTTTATAAAGCTATAAAACAAAATTGTCATTTGAGATACTGTTGTATGCAAATAAATTCTCTAATCTTCTGTATCTCCAGTGCAATTTGACACACAGATGCAGGCAAGAGGGAAAAGACTGGAGAATAACAACAATTTGGCAATAGTTAGAAGCTTTCTCCTCACATCACAGCTTTATAGATGTCCAGATGAAAGGATGGGACCTGATCTCTGCTCTGACTTCAAAGGGGTCCAGATATTAAATCTATAACAGTCTCAGGCCTTTAGCAGAAGGCTCATGAAAACAGGGGAAACTCATGTGAATCCCAGGGAAAGAAAAGGTGATTTTCTCCACAGAAACACAAATCATTCTGATGGTTCCTAACAAGTCCAGTATGAAGGGCAATATGTTGAGATAATGTAGAAAATGCTGCACCATTTTTTTTAAAAAAAGATGTATTTATTTATTTGAGAGAGAGAGAGGAAGAGAGGGAAAGAGAGAGAGAGTAGGGGAAGGGAGAGAGGAAGAAAGAATCCTGATGCAGACACCCCGCTGAGCCTAACACCGGGCTTGATCCCATGACCCCGAGATCATGACCTGAGCTGAAATCAAGAGTTAGCCACTTAAATGAGTCACCCAGGTGTCCCAAAAATGCTGCAACATATTGAGGTGGAGAATAGAATATGGAGTTGAGCATTCCCTTTGGAAGAAATTTGAGGGAAAAGTCAGAGGTGAAATCAGTCCTGCTCGTAGAAAGTAGTTATAATTTCAAATTCAAAGATTCAATTGACTGGTCTTAAATCATTATTGTTTGTCTTTTTAAAAAAGTATTGGTATAGAACATTATATAACTTTATAATTAGCACTGTTTTTCAGCAGTCAAGAGACAGGCAAAAAAGGTAAAAACAGTCCCCACTGGTGGGCTCTAACTTGCAAAACTCTCAAGCACTTCCCTATTAAATAGCCATGACTGAGAAGGTAGATGCACTCAGTTCTGTAAGTGTGCACAGAGTGTGTACTGTGAGCTGGGCACTGATCTGTCTCTTTGAGAGGAGAGGGACCCACATATTCATAAAATGCAACCCACCCATAAGAAAATTCTATCATGAGAGATAACACAAGTATCTCATGGTAATGTAACAAATATGATAGCAAGTGAATATGATCAGTAATAGACTAAATAAAAGTCCTTTGTAAGGAAAACACAGAGAAATACTCAGCTTGGGAAGAGGCTGCAAAGGCTTCACTAAACCAGTTGGAACTAATCTTGAAGGATGAATAAGACAATAAGAGATGAAGACTGTAGGAAGAGAAAGCAAGCACATTTTGGGCACACAACCTCTGTAAGCAAAAGAGTGGTCTGAGAAACCAAGGATGCATTTGAGAGACCACTATCCTGATAAATATAACCAGAGTTAGAATAAAAAATTAAAATAAAACTGCTGAAATACTAAGTACACAGTATAAATACTATTTTATTGTAATTTCCTCCAACATTCTTGGAACTCCCAGAGTTTTATTGTTATAAATGAACCCAATATTCATAATTTCAGATTACAGTATGCTCATCTCAAACTGCTCTAAGAATCTCCACGCTTTCAAAAAATAGCATTGGTAATTTCTAAGGCACATTAGTTAGGCCATCTTACAAGAGGTCAAAGCTCTTGGTATTAGGCCATCTTACAAGAGGCCAAGGTTGAACATGCTAGAAATTTATTAGGGCTAATGCCCCTAGGAGAAAATGGGGAGGGAACTGGGGGAGAGTAGGAGAGCTATTAGACTGTGGTGCAAGTCTGACCCCAAGTGAAGAACAGAAACAAGGAAAGGAGGTCGTATAGAAGTTCACTAGTAAGGGGAGTTCCACAAGGCTGCTGGACATTCTGAACCAAAGTCACCCGTCAGAACAGTCGCACGTGTCCCAGGAATGGACCTGCTATAGTATTCCTGCCACACTCAGTGACCAAGAGCAACACCTAAGAAGCATGAGCTTTGTGCAAACGTGGTAATGGATTTCAAAGCAAGGTTGCTGGGGCTTTAGGTCAGTGCTGTTTCCTGCCATGGGAGATATGAGACACGAATTTTCATGGTGGTCACACCAATGAGTCTGCTCTCTTGGGAACACCTTCCAAGACATAGAATCAGTATAGCACATTTATTGGTACATCATTTAGCATTACAAGTATGTCTGTTTAAATGAGAAGGAAATAGGGAAATGAGTGCTTTCCTACCTCAAAAAGATAAAGGAACTTATTACTCAGAGAATCTTTGCACCTACTGGGCTCCTTTGACAGCCGTTTGATGGTTTTTAGTTCAAAGGAAGCAGTCACTTCCTCCTCAGTAAATGGTAAAGAGGGAGACAAAGATTTGCTATTGTACTAATATAGAGAAGTAGCACTCCATTCCTTCTTTTTTTGTTGTTTTTTTCCTGAAGTGAGCTTTTCTTCTTCATGGCAAATGACTGCTCTGCTGAAGCTGTTTGTCACCAGGGTGGGGACAGAAGGGTGGAATAACCATGTCTGTGATATTCTCAGCATCTTTCCATTACAGTCTAGTTCTTCACATCTGTTTCCTACAGAAAAGTCTTTCCACAACATGGTATCATCTACTTCATGAGTTAGGATGAGTAAGGAGTTAGCAAGGAGTGGCATCCTCTTATGGCATTACAAGTTGCCACAATGATATCCTTTTCGTCTTGATATCAAAATCCCACCCCCTCATGGTATAAGTTGATATCATGGCCACTGAACACTTCCTGAATGTTTATTGTAAGTTTACGAAAGGCAGTACAAAGAGGACTCAGACTCTTGATCTCAAGGGGCTTACTGTTTGGGGGCAAAAGCACATATATAAAAATCCAGTTGGTATAGACTGTTGGATCTGGATTTGATTTTATTCCACTTATAAGCTACAAAGTTAGCCTATAACAGTTTCCTGGGTGCTTAGCAGAAGACACAAGCTCTTGGGTCAGAAACAAAGGACTTTATTATTCACAGCACAGCAAACATCAGTGGAGCTTGGGGAGTCCATTGCTTTTCTAGCAAGAAGCAAGCTAATATGCTCTATGCCCAAATATTACCTCATCTCACAGGTTACCAGCTGCATAAACAACATCAGAAATGGCCTGGGTAACAGGGCCTTGTAATCTTGGCTCACCCAGCAAGACATGTAGGAACTCAAGAAGCTCAAATAAGACTATTTTTCAACAGAAGTTAAATGATCAATATAGGTCATAGCACACTGAAGTTTGGAGATCAGAAGTAACACGACACACATGACCTAAGGTGGGGAATTGATACTGACATGGGCTATAAAAATAAAAGGAAAAAAAAATGATTGCTGGGTATAGTAACATACTTATTACCAGCTTAACTCTATAGGCAGCAGTGGGTTGCTTACAAGGAAAAACAAAGCAGGAAGAGGAGGAGGTAGAGAAATGGGTCTTCGGGAGTTTTAATACTTAATAACAATGACAAGATTGGGTTAACTACATTGAGACACACAATGTAAAACTATCAATCTGAACAATTGTCCTCAGTGATTTGAAGGAAGGGATGCAGGAATCTGATTATAATCAAGTCAGTGGAAGTGTTATCTCCATCCAGACATTTCTACATATTTTCTATTAAATAGCTATCCTAAGCAACAATAGGGGAAAAAAATGCCAGTGTTTTAAGTTTCAGATAGTTGCATAGCAGTTGATGGGAGTATGGGGATTTAAAACCCTTTATGCTCCCATCAGATAAAAATCTGTGACATGTAAGTCATTATTATTCATCAGCATGAGGCCAAGTAAATTAATGGCAGGCCAATTCCTGCTCCACACCCATGTTTGCTTGGACCAATTCCCTCAGTGAGTTCCAGAGCCACACAAGAGGTTGTAGCCAATAATGACCTTTTGTACCAGAAGCTCAACTGATTCTAGCAGGAAATGGGGTTTCCTCCACTTGGTTCCAGAGGACACTGTACATGACCTTGAAGTATTTTGTGATCCTGTTGTGAGGCCAACAGCAATGAAGCAGCAAATTTCCCAGAACAAATGTAGCTGACATCGGGCGGACACAAGACTGACAGTTAGGAAGCAGGACTCCTTGCTTTGGAGAGATGGAGCCCTGATTACAGCCACTGACTCTCTAAATTGTATCAATTTATGGAAAACAGTACATTAAAAAGTAGAAATCATTGGCTAGCACTAAAACACTGTTTAATGTGGAAAAGTGGCCCAAATAAACACTTGAAAATCAATGCTTTTTTTCCAAAAGTACTGTTGACCAACTTTCTTGTTCATACCATATATGCTGAGTCTTTGATTATGAAAAAAAGCTCTCCTTTCTTTGTCTCTGTCTCTATATTTGTGTGTGTGCGTGTGTGCGTGTGTGTGTGTGTGTGTGTCTGCCTCCCTCAGGAATTCCAGAATCCATTTGCACATTTTATATGAAAATCTCATTTTAGGAGAAAAAAGAATAAGTTTTCATCTACATAGGAAGAACTGAACTTTGAGAAATCTCTGTGTCACTTAATTTGAGGAGCTCTTGCTTACTCCCTAAAATTGCCTCTTCTCTCTTCATATTTTTCTCTAATTATCCATTTCCTAGTTTACAGCTTGCCCTAGCCTAAACACCCAAACAACCCTTCCTTCCATGATTTGCATGTATATATTTTTAAAGATTGTATTTATTTATTTGACAGAGAGAGAGGGGGAGAGAGCATAAGCAGAGAGAGCAGCAGGCAGAGGGAGAGGGAGAAGCAGGCTCCCTGCTGAGCAGAGAGCCTGATGTGGGGCCTGATCCCAAGACCCTGGGATCATGACCTGAGGCCTAAGGCAGAGGCTCAACTGATTGGGTCACCCAGGCACCCTGATTTGGATGTGTATTTAACAAAGTGTTGTGACTACCTCTGCCATATTTGCATTTTAAGAGAGAGGAAATTTGTATTTTAAAAAAGAAACTGGTCTATTACAAGGGATATCATTTAGCAGGAGAACAAATCTCCAACTTCTAAAGCTACAAAGCATTTAACAAAACATTTAATCTGCTTCTGCATATGGCTATTTCTGGTTCACTTCACCAAACAGAGGATTTCTATGCCCAAACTCCGACTGCATTATTGACTGTAGTCCTATTTATGGACAATGCTAAATATCCACTGCAAAACTTTCCAGTTCTAGCAGTCAACCAGATGTTTTGTCTGATACGAAGCGTCCAGATACTATTTGAGAACACATAGATGTTTAATTGAGTTTTTCATTTGTCATCTGGCAATTTGTCATTTGGCACTAAACACACAGTCTTTAGAAATCACAGGAGGAAATCATTCTCCAGGCATTTCATGTAACCTTCCTTACAATGTTGTCTTCTGTTCTAAAAGAAAGTTTCACTGTCCACTGAAAGTGGCAGCATCATGGAAATCTGTCATAATAGAAAACTTGGATATTTAGGAGGCTCTTTGATCTTTGGGCAAGCCAGTGCTTGCCTTTGGGATAGGCTAGCTGTGGTAATCCTGAATGCTCCAAATCTCAGTGGCTTAAACAACAAAGGTTTATCTTTCATTTATGTTAACATGTCCAACATGGGCCTGGGGTGGTGTTAGGTGGGGGCAGTAGGAGGGATGAAGGGTCTCACTCAGGGACCTGAGTTAAAGGAGTCTTATGTCAGCATATATTCCTACATTTGCCTCACAAGGAAGACTGGAGCTGTGGGTCTCTTACTGGCATTTTGTAAAATCTGAATCAGAAACTATCCCCAGCATTGGCTAGAACTAGTGCCAGGGACACACCTAACTATCAGCAGTCAAGAAATAACAGTCCCCTGAGTGTGCTTCAGAAGGAGAATGGAACCAGAACATTGGTAGTATCTGTCATATCCATTAAGTTTCAAAGGAAAAATTCACCAAAACTGAATTTCCATGAAGCTGGATTTCTTCCCAAGGTAATATCTAACATTCTTTGGTTTTCTCAGACAAAATTCCAGGTAATAATTTATTAATTCATTGTTACACAGATAAGACCACTGAAAGCATGTTTTATTTACAATTTCATTTTTTTATTTTTTAAAAAAATTTTCCTGAATATTGATTTTGTATCCTGCAACTTTATTAAATTTATTCATTAGTTTTATTTATTTTTATATAAATTTTGTTAGTTAACATGCAGTGCAATATTGGTTTCTGGAGTAGAATTCAGTGATTCATCACTCATATAGAACACCTAGTGCTCATCACAACAAGTGTCCTCTTTAATACCCATCACCATTTATCCCATCTCCCACCCACTTCCCACCATCAACCCTCAGTTTGTTTTCTGTCATTTAGAGTCACTTATGGCTTGTTTCCCTCTCTCCATTTTTTCTTTTCCCCCTTCCCATATGTTCATGTTTTCTTTCTTAAATTCCACATATGTGTGAGATCATATGGTATTTGTCTTTCTCTAACTGACTTATTTCACTTAGCTTAATACACTCTAGCTCCATTCACATCATTACAAATGGCAAGATTTCATTCTTTTTGATGGCTGAGTAATATTCCATTGTATATATATGTCACATCTTCTTTATCCACTCATCAGTTGATGGACATTTGGGCTCTCTCCATGGCTTGGCTATTGTTGATAATGCTGCTATAAACATTGGGGTGCATGTACCCCTTTGAATCTGTATTCACAGTTTTAACATTTATTCTCTCAAGGACCTTCACCTTACTCCCTACCCCATCAAAACCAAAAAGAAGCAACCAAAAGAGAAAGAACCACACATTAAAACTTTAATTCCTCATTTAAGCATGCAAAGGCTCTAAATGTAAATTCAAATAATGGAAAAACAAATCTACTTGCCTCCTGGCAAAAACATTACTCTTTAATGAGAACATGCTCTATGCTTCAAAATCTCATCACCAGGGATAATAACTGTTCAATGTGGTATATAATCAACTTTCCTATGGATAGGCAAGCATGCATTTGTTTTTATAAAATAGGGATTATATCCTATACTTTCATATCCCACTTTTTTTTATTTTTTAAAGATTTTATTTATTTGAGAGAGAGAGCAAGAGCACAAGAGCAGGGGAGAGAGAAGCAGACTTCCTCATGAGCAGAGAGCCCAATGCAGGACTCGATCCCAGGACCCTGGGATCATGACCTGAGCTGATGGCAGACGCTTAACCGACTGAGCCACCCAGGCACCCCTTATGTCCCATTTTTAAATATCCAGTGAATTGTAATCATTTTACATTATTTGAAACAAGTTCAGTAGCTTCATAGTTCAAATCAAAAGAACATAATTTATTTCACCATTTAGGTTGTCATTTAGGTTGGGCATTAGTTTGGGCATTTAGGTCGGGCATTAGTTTGGGCATTTAGGTCGCTTATCATGTAAATTTATATTTATTTATGTTCTCATTTGATGAATGTTTCTTTGCCTCCCCAGATTGTGATGTCTTGTGTTTGTTTTTGGTCACCATCATATTCTCATTTGTAGCAGTACCTGAAATGTAAGTAGGTAGGCTCTCTCATCTGTCAAATGAATAAGTGAACCTGTTCTTCAGTCCTTGGCTCAAATCAGCCTCATCCACAATACATTTCTCATCCTCACCTCAGCCGGACATGGACTCTCCCTTTTCTAAAAATTCCATGTAGTTCTTTTTTTATAGGTTTCTTTTAGGAAAAAAATACTATTCATTGAGCCAGGCACTCTGCTAGACATATTTGAGAGAAAAGTCCATGTCAAAAGGGTTCCTGCTTGGTCTAGAGGACATGTGAAAAGAAAACATACTACAACATTTTCAATCAAGGACCCTTCTAGGACTGTTCAGTGACTTCACCAAGCAGTCCTACTCTAGAAAAAACTCAAAAGCCCCACACTAAATGAGATCTCTGTGCCCTACACCTGGGAACTGTCCGAGAGGACAGAAGCCTAGAGCACACCAAAGCTCAGGGGATCTACTGTAGTGGCTGAACCCTGGGCAGGGAATGTAAGCCAGCAGCTCAGAGTGGGTACACTCAAGTGACATCTAAACTACTCTGATTATTAAAGTGAGCCTTAGTGGAACTTTGTGACATCTGCAAAGGGGGTGGGGAATGCAAATGAGAAAGCCCTGAATGATATCCTTAGCCTATTCTTCAGAAAAGGAAGAGAAAGTAGTATTCTGAGTCTCTCTTGTTAACATATTGTACTTATTCTTAGAAGTACATGCCCCAAATAAAAACATTATTGCTGTCCCCTCAAATTACAAGCCAGAAATACATGTGTGAATTATCGCACTCTTAAGTGCACAGTCTCTATTTTCTTCCCCTTTAAGTGACACTTATAAAACTAATGAATGTCCCAGATCTTTCATATCACATTTTAGAGACACAAAAACTGCATTGCTTCAACACTGAGGTACTTGAAAATAATGCAAGACATTTCTTTACACCATAAATGCTGAGTAGCTGTTTTTTGTGTCTTAATACACATGTCTAAGCAACTGAGGAAATATCTAATTAATCTTTACTAACAATTCCAGGAAAATGTTACTTTACTTCTCAAGGATAACTCAATATATATGAGGGATTTTAGGGGACAAGGGAGGAAAGGATGGTAGCTGAAGGTTTCAACATTCATCCAGATTTCATTTTCGAGACAATGCAACTTTCAAAAGTTAAGCCTTTATCTGATAGATTTCTATATGGATGAAAAATGATGCTAAGTGTATAAGCCAGACATAGCTGACACCTACCACAATGGCCATGAAGTAGACATAACATGCTTAATATAAAATGTTGTTCTCTATACATTTTCCTGTGTGAATGTTCTCACTCTATCACTGCTGCACTGTCCTAACCTCATCTCCTACAAGGCACAGAGGCCATGGTCAATCATGAGAAAAAGGCAAACACAAGAACTACTCCCCTCAGTATATCCCACGTGCCTCCATCTCTGCCTACCATTTCCTCCTCTTATATATTAATCCTCCCCATCCTTACAGATGCACTATAAAGGCTACCTCTACAAACAGTGGAAGAACACAAGCTGAATGCACTATCCTATGTGATCTGTAAAGACCTTTTTAAAGATAGGATTTTACAAGTCTATAAGCATAATAAAAAATATGAATAGCCTATTGAAATTAACACTTGGGAGTTACCTACTGACATTAGGAGACTAAATGGGGCAATCATTTCATGCAAGTGATACAAGACTAAAGGCTCTGTGGAATCAAGACAAATTTATTACTTTTTTTCCCTTTGATGTCCAAAAGTAGCCCAAATCCTCTCTAAGAGACCAGCCCTTGCCAATTACCCTGATGTCTCCAATATAGATGAGAGATAACTCTTACATAGCTTTCATTTAAAAATTGTAGCTACCTTCTTTTGACTCTGAAAACTAGAGTTTTGGAAAGGCACAATTTTCTCAAGTGTCTACGGACCAAAATAGATCAAATTATTTCCCAATCAACCTTTCCTATCCCTATCAAGAATTCTTACTTTCTCCCAACTAATAGGTTAGCTATAAAAACAGCTGTTAACTTTAATATCCATGTGAGTCACTGTATTGCTTAAAGAGGTCAGAAAAATGCAAAGAAGTGAGAGAAGACAGGAGGAAATGCTTCTTGGCCATAGCAGAAAGCTGGCACTTTGGAGAGCTGAAGGACCTAATACACAGCACACAGCCGATGAGCAGTGGGTTAAGTCGAAAGTCAGTTAGCTAGACTGACTGCATTTTTGGGTCTTCCCATCATTAATGTATCTGCAGCTGGCTCCCTTCAGCCTGTTTCTAGCTTGAGTGATCTCAGGAGAGTCAGCATGTCTTCAGGGAGAATGGGGTCTATTAGACTAGCCAGGTAGCATCCATGTGCTGACATGGCATTTCCCAGCGTGTACTCTGAGAACCAGTTTCTCAAGATGCTCAGGTGAAGAGCTACCCAAACCTTCTGGAAAACTGCAGACTTTGTCCCTTCTTAAGATTCATGATGAATATTTACATTTTCTGAACCAGTTTGACCTTGGGACCTATTTATTAAGTGTTTCTTATTAATATACCAAACATCTTGTATTCTATAGAACATCTTCTGGAAAGAATTGAGTTTATGCATTTGAAATCTTCTTAATTAGTGTCTATGTTTTAGGTAACTCCATAAAGGGGTGAAGTGGGCTTTCTGATTTTATTAGCCCCCAACAGCCTGGAATTTATTTCTTCTGCTCTACATTTTTGAATGAAAAGAGTGCTGTTTTCACCATATACACAGTGTTCACTGCTGAAATATACCCCTGAAATGTACACTCTGCTGTCTTTCTCAGTGCCAGGTGTCTGAAAGTCTACCCTGCCCTCTTTCTTTAGCTAAGCTAACTTCCACTCATCTTTTAAGACCATTCAGTCATCACTTCTTTTGGATCCTGTAGGAAGTCTCACCTTCTCCACTTCCCACCAGTCCAAACTCCCTCCTCCCCCAGGATGGATTAAGTGCTCCTCCTCCACACTTACCTCCACCCCTTCAGCAAATAAATGCAAATAGATACTTCTTTATTACTTGCTTGGTGCTAGGTACTTGAAGGTAACTAAATAAATACTTGGAAATAAATCTCCAACTAATAAATTTGCTCCTCAAAGACAAGTAGTATTTTACTCATATTTCTTGTTCTAGCACCATGCAAGAAGATAGTAGCTACCCAATAAATATATTTCTTTCAAAAATACTTTTTGTATATATTATATACATATCCAGCTCCTCACATCTGCACAAGAGTCAGAATATTAATTTCCTGGGTAAATTAATTTGTATATTAATAAAAAAGGATTGGGATAGGGAAAGGTGGATCTTCTAGTATAATAAGTGAATTTGAGAATATATAAGAGATGTCATCCTCATGACATTATTCCATGTTTGCTAATTAGCTCAAAAGAAATTTTGATATGAGGTAGGAGAGGAGCAAGAAGACCATTTTTCTAGCCACTGTCCTCTGCTTTAGATCTGGATTAGGCTTCTGCTAAAGCTATAATACCAGGAAGGCCAACCTGTGTGCCAAAGGGCCTCTAAAGCTAAGCATTGTGGGGTTCTATACACTATAAGCATATCCAGCACTCTGGACAGCTGCATTTTTCTTCCACATTTTCAAAGTAGAATTTGTCCTATGTCCAGCTTGTGCAGAGGACAACCTAGGAGACTGCAGACAAATTAATTCACAAAGAGCACTAAAAAATGCTACACAAAGCAATTTGATTGTCTCATCTCTCATGTGACTTTGAAGTGTCCATTTGAGAGACACAATTATAATTAACCTTAAAAGAATACTGAAACAGGACCCTAGAGGCCCCCAGATCTGAGTTGAGGGTAACCATATAGCACTGAGGTTGAGAGCACAATCACACAACATAAGCTCAGTCACTCACCAGCTGTGTGATTTTCAATAAGCTACTCAGCTTCACTCAGCATTTATTTCTGGTCGAAAAATGGTCATTTGTGGCTAAAATTAATTGGAATGGTATAGAAGTCTTTAGGCAATAGTAAATAGTAATTTGTTGATGTTAATACTATTGTTATAAAACCAGCTAAAGAAAATGATGGCCTATGTTCTCTAAGACAAATGTAAATGAGAACTAATCAATCAATAATCACCTACAATCCATCAGTTAAAAGCAACTCAGAAAATAAGATAGCAAATGCTTCCCTATTAAATACTTTTATTGCATTTATTTCTGTAGAACCATCTCCCCTCTCCCATAAACATAGAAGAAAAGGGAAAAGCAGGAGAAGAGGGAAGTACCCTGGGAGAAATAGTCCAGTGTCTAAAGTTTCACCCAGGTGGTGGTAAATGACTGACTTGCAGCTAAGGCTGGCTGGTGTTTTGTCTCCCAAGTGACTCCTGTCAATTCTTTAAACTTAAGTTTAGCAGTTCTTTTGGATACAATGCTTTTGAATGCCATGGGTTGCTGGATACCTTCTCAATTTGAGCTCCATAGAGAGAATGCAACAATGTGCACACCTCCATCCTCCACTGCATGTCGCCTATGGAACAGTCAAGCCATACACACACAGCAGCACATACTACTTACACAGCTCCCATCCACAGCTGTTTGTTTCCAGCACTTGCTGATCTAAATTTCAAGGGATAGTCTTGGAGCCTGCAGGAGTTCTGATGACTTTTGTTAATGATCTTTGTAGCCACCATTAGCCAGTCAGGATGTGTCCAGCTAACTTCACTTTGGTGAAGGTAATCTTGGCAATGGTCTTGAGGAGCCAGTAGTTGCCAAACATGGGTCTTCTCTCAAGCAGAGATTGGCAAGAAGCCCATCAGCATAGTGGACTTACTGTTAGTATTACTAATAATAGTAAATTAAAAATAAAAATGAAAAAAATTAAAAAGTGAGAAAAATAAAAATTAAGGAATAAAGGAAAGAAAAAAATGAGAAAAGGCAAAAATAGAGAAAAAGAAAGATAAAAATAAGAAAAAGGAAAAGAATAAAGGACAAAAGAAAAAAGGATAAAAAAAAGAAAAGATATAGAAAAAAATTACTAAAATAAAAAATGAGAAAAAGATAAAAAAGAATAAAAAAAAATAAAGATAAATACAAAAAAGGGGAAAATGAGAAAAAAATAAGAAAAATGAAAAATGAAAGAAGAAAAGAAAGAAAGAAATGAGGGAGGTGGGTGGGGATGGAGAAAGGTGGAGAAAAAAAGAAAATAGAAAAAGGCTAACTGTGGTCCATATCTCTCAGGTCACCAAAACCTTCTTCCAGAGCTAGAAGCACCAAAAATCTAGACCCAGCCAGGGACTCAGGTAGCTGCTTAGAGTTCCATAACAATGTCTTGTTATGAGGTCATAGCAAGAAGAGGACCTATTACAACTGATGATAAATAACAGTGGTTTTCTCACTTTTGGGTTTCAAGAACTTTTTACTCTTCAAAGGGTAGGGAGGTGGGGAGGGGACCCAAAGGGCTTTTTGTTTATGTGGGTTATAGTGATTGGTAGTTACATTATTAGAAATTAAAACTTGCAGGATGATGCTTCTGTGGCTTTTTCATTTCCAGTTTAAAAGTAATTTTTGGTTTTTAAAGAGTTCATAATGTCTACAGTACAAATATTCAATTCCCTTTTCTTTAAATTCTCAATTATTGATCTCAAAATGATGCCACAATTTAACTAGGATCACAATACTATAACAAAACATTCTGTTGCATAGACAAAATAAATTATTCATATTTATAAAGCAGAGGGTAAAATAACTTTCATCATATTTTCATTTTTGATTTACAGTTTTATCCAGTTCCTTTAGAAGATTCTTCCCTTCCAGGAGTCAGAGAATTAACCATGTTCATTTCAGTATCTTCAGCATGAGTCAAGGGAGTAAGTCTTCTATTTTTCCTTCTTTTAGTCAACAATCCATGGTGCTCCATGTCCATATTATTTAGCATATATTAGGAGGGTCCAGGTGCTGGATGTGGTACCAATACCTCAGGGAGGCAACAGAGAAGCTTCTTCATTTATTCCTTCTCTAATATTCTCCTTTATGTAGAAAGGAGTTTCTGGGGCACCTGGGTGGTGCAGTTGGTTAAGTGTCCAACTCTTGGTTTTGGGCTCAGGTCCTGATCTCAGGGTCATGAGATTGAGCCCTTCATCAGGCTCTGTATTCTTCATGGAGTCTGCTTAAAACTCTCTCTCCCTCTCCCTCCGCCCCTCCTCCCTGCTCTCTCTTTCTCAAATAAGTAAATAAATCTTTAAAAAAAAGTTTCTGAACTATATCATTTTCCTCCTCTCTGAAGAACTTCTCTTAACATTTCTTTCCAGACAGAACTACTGGCAACAAATTTCCTCAATTTTTGTTTGAGAAAATTTTTATGTCTTTTTTACTTTTGAAGGATAATTTTGCTGGAAATAGGCTTCTAGGTTGGTGGTTTTTTATGCTTCTTGCATGGTTTCTGAAGAGAAGTCTGATGTAATTCTTTTTTTTTTTTTTTAAAGATTTTATTTATTTGACAGAGAGAAAGAGAGCGAGAGCAGGAACACAAGCAGGGGGAGTGGGAGAGGGAGAAGCAGGCCTCCTGCCGAGCAGGGAGCCCGATGCGGGACTCGATCCCAGGACCCCGGGATCATGACCTGAGCTGAAGGCAGACGCTTAACGACTGAGCCACCCAGGCGCCCCTGATGTAATTCTTATTCTTGTCCCTCTGTATGTAGGCATTCTTCCTCACCCCCAGCTTCCTTCAAGATTTTCTCTGTGTCTTTGATTTTCTGAAGTTTGAATAAAATATGCCTAGATGTAGATTTTTTAGTATTTGCCTACTTAGTGTTCTCCAAACTTCTGGATCTGTGGATTGGTGTATGTCATTAATTTTGGAAAATTCTCAACCAATACTTCAAGTATTTTTTTCTATTCCTTTATTTCTTCGCTTTTTGGTATTCTCATTATACATTTGTTCTACCTTTTTTAATTGTCCCACAATCCATGAATATTCTGTTTTGTTTCTTTCACTATTTTTTCTCTTTGCTTTTTATTTTGGGAAATTTCTATTGACATATCTTTGATTCACTGATTCTTTCCTTGGCTATGTCTAGTCCAATGATCAGCCCCTCAAATTTATTCTGCATTTCTGTCACAGTGTTTTTGATTTCCCCATTAAGCCCTTATTCTATTAATTATAGCTATTTTAAATTCCCAGTTTGATAATTCCGAAATCTCTGCCATATCTGAGTCTGGTTCTGATGGCTCTGTCTCTTTAGGTTGTGTGTTTTTTCGTTTTTTTTTTTTTTTTTAGCATGCCTTGTAAATTTTTGTTGAAAGCTGGACAAAACGTACTGAGTAAAAGGATCTATTTAAATAGGCCATGAGCAGAAGGTTTTATGTTTATCTGGCTAGGAGTTGAGCTGTGTTTGCTATTTGCTGTAGCTGTAAGTGTTAAAGGCCAAATTTCATCTGGTGTCACTTTTTTTATCCCAAATGATCTTTGTGTTTTCCTTGAAATTTCTTAAATTAGGACTGAGGCTTATAGTTCTTCCCTTTGTAATCTCTTGTGCAGGAGCCTTATTGATGTGGTGGTAAGGAGTGGGGTGAGGAGAAGCGTTTTATAGTCTTATGCTTAGGTCTCAATCTTTTAGTGATTCTGTGCCCCTGGGCTTTGACCTTCACAAGCACTTCTAAGCCACTTCCCATCTCTGTTTAGGAGAGACAGGAAGGTTAGAGGAAACTGGAACTGAAAAATTCCTTTCCCCCAGTACTGTTAGTCTCTGGTAAAATCCACAGTGGTCAGGTTCTGGTGAAATAGTTTCCCTTGAGGGCAGGCTTGTGTTAAGAACAAAATGCTCTGGGCATATTTCAGAATGGTTACTTCTCCCTTCCCTGAAGGAAACTCCCTGATCTTCACTCAGAGCTCCTGATGGGGCTTGTAGAGGTAACTCATGAAAGTGTGGGGCCCCCTAAGCCTGCCTACTCCTAATTTTTAACTCTCCATCTTTGTGCATATTGATCCTCCAGGAATTTGTTGATTATAGTTTAACTTTTCCTACCTTGGTCGACTCCAGCAAATAAGGAAAACACACACATTCTTGTACATGTCTTTTGATGTACATATGCCTGGATTTCCATTACCAAAAAAAGTGGAATAACTGAATACTAGGATATAATAATTTCTTTAAATTTTAATTCCAGTGTAGTTTTAATTCCAGTGTTATATTAGTTTTAGGTGTACAATTAGTGATTTGACAATTCCATATATTAGTGCTCATCAAAACAGGTGTACTTTTCATCCCTATCACTTATTTCACCCATCCAAACAGCCAACTACCCTATGATAACCATCTGTTTGTTCTCTATAGTTAAGAGTCTGGTTTTTTTGTTTGTTTCTTTTTAAAGATTTTATTTATTTGAGAGAGAGCACAAGCAGGGGGAGCAGCAGCAGAGGCAGAGGCAGAGGGAGAGGGAGAAACAGGCTCCCTGCCAAGCAAGGACCCCCATGTGGGGATTGATCTCAGGACTCTGGGATCATGACCCGAGCCAAAGGCAGACACTCAACCAACTGAGCCACCCAGATGCCCAAGAGTCTGTTTGTCTCTTTTTTCCCTCTTTGTTCATTTGTATTGTCTCTTAAATTCCGTGAATCAGTGAAATCATATGGTATTTGTCTTTCTCTGACTCATTTATTTTGCTTAGCATTATATGCTCTAGATCCATCCATGTTGTTACAAAAGGCAAGATTTCATTCTTTTTTTATCCCTGAATAATATTCAATTGTATGTGTATAGCACATCTTCTTTATTCTTTAACCTATCAATGAAAATTTCCATAATTTTGCTATTGTAAATAATGCTCCAATAAACATAGGGGTGCAGAGATCCTTTCAAATTAGGATTTTCATATTCTTTGGATAAGTACCCAGTAATGGAATTATGGATCATATGGTGGTTCTATTTTTAATTTTTTAAGGAACCTTCATACTGTCTTCTACAGTGGCTACACCAGTTTACATTCCGACCAACTGTAGATGAGGGTACTTTTCTCTCCTTATCTTCAACAACACTGTTGTTTCTTTTTTTTTTTGATGTTAGCCATTCTGACAGGTTTGAGGTGATATCTCATTGTGATTTTGATTTGCATTTCCCTGATGATAAGTGATGTTGAGCTCTTTTCATATGTCTGTTAGCCGTTTGGATGTCTTCTTTTTTTTAAGTTCAATTTAATTTTATTATGTTATGTTAGTCACCATACAATACATCATTAGTTTTTGATATAATGTTCCACGATCCATTGCTTTGGTATAACACCCAGTGGTCCATGCAGTACGTACCCTACTTAATACCTATCACCAGGCTAACCCATCCCCCCACTCCCCTCCCCTCTAAAACCCTCACTTTGTTTTTCAGAGTCCATAGTCTCTCACGGTTCATCTCCCCCTCCGATTTCCCCCCCTTCACTTTTCCCTTCTTCTCCTAATGTCCTCAATGTTATTCCTTATGTTCCACAAATAAGTGAAACCATGTGATAATTGACTTTCTCTGCTTGACTTATTTCACTTAGCATAATCTCCTCCAGTCCCATCCATGTTGATGTAAAAGTTGGGTATTCATCCTTTCTGATGGCTGAGTAATATTCCATTGTATAGATGGACCATATCTTCTTTATCCATTCATCTGTTGAAGGGCATCTCAGCTCATTCCACAGTTTGGCTATTGCGGACATTGCTGCTATGAACACTGGGGTGCATATGGCCCTTCTTTTCACTACATCTGTGTCTTTGGGGTAAATACCCAGGAGTGCAATTGCTGGGTCATAGGGTAGCTCTACTTTTAAATTTTTGAGGAACCTCCACACTGTTTTCCAAAGTGGCTGTACCAACTTGCATTCCCATCAACAATGTAAGAGGGTTCCCTTTTCTCCACAACCTCTCCCAACATTTGTTTTTTCTTGCCTTGTCCATTTTTGCCATTCTAAGTGGTGTAAGGTGGTATCTCAATGTGGTTTTGATTTGGATTTCCCTGATGGCTAATGATGATGAACATGTTTTCATGTGTCTGTTAGACATTTATATATCTTTGGAGAAGTGTCTGTTCATGTCTTCTGCCCATTTTTTGACTTGATTATTTGTTTTTTGGATGTTGATATTGAGAAGTTCTTTATAGATCTTGGAAATCAGCGCCTGGTCTGTAGTGTCATTTGCAAATATCTTCTCCCGTTCTGTGGGTTGCCTCTTCGGTTTGTTGACTGTTTCCTTTGCTGTGCAGAAGCTTTTTATCTTGATGAAGTCCCAAAGTTCATTTTTGCTTTTGTTTCACTTGCCATTGGAGATGTATCTTTAAAGGGGTTGCTGTGTGGGGCACCTGAGTGGCTCAGTCGTTAAGCGTCTGCCTTCGGCTCAGGTCATGATCCCAGGGTCATGGGATTGAGCCCCACATTGGCCTCCCTGCTCAGCGGGCAGCCTGCTTCTCCCTTTCCCACTCCCTCTGCTTGTGTTCCTGCTCTTGCTATCTCTCTCTCTGTCAAATAAATAAACAAAATCTTTAAAAAAAGAAAAAGAAAGTAAGAAGTTGCTGTGGCCGATGTCAAAGAGGTTACTGCCTGTGTTCTCCTCTAAGATTTGGATGGATTCCTGTCTCACATTGAGGTCTTTGATCCATTTTGAGTTTATCTTTGTGCATGGTGTGAGCAATGGTCGAGTTTCATTCTTCTGTATATAACTGTCCAATTTTCCCAGCACCATTTACTGAAGAGACTGTCTTTTTTCCATATCATGTTTTTTCCTGCTTTGTCAAAGATTATTTGACCATAGAGTTGAGGGTCCATATCTGGGCTCTCTATTCTGTTCCATTTGTGTATATGTCTGTGTTTGTGCCAGTACCATGCTGCCTTGGTGATCACTGCTTTGTAATATAGCTTGAAATCAGGCAACGTGATATCCCCAGCTTTGCTTTTCTTCTTGAACATTTCCTTGGCTATTCGGGGTCTTTTCTGATTCCATACAAATTTTAAGATTGTTTGTTCCAGCACTTTGAAAAATATCATTGGAATTTTGATCGGGATGGCGTTGAAGGTATAGATTGCTCTGGGTAGCATAGACATTTTAACAATGTTTATTCTTCCAATCCATGAGCATGGAATATTTTTCCATCTTTTTGTATCTTCTTCAATTTCTTTCATGAGAGTTCTGTAGTTCCTAGAGTATAGATCCTTTACCTCTTTGGTTAGCTTTATTCTGAGGTACCTTATGGATTTTGGTGCTATTATAAATGGAATCATTCTCCAATTTCTCTTTCTATATAGTTGCATTGTTAGTGTATAAGAAAGCCACTGATTGCTCTGCATTGATTTTGTATCCTGCCACATTACTGAATTGCTGTATGAGTTCTAGTAATTTGGAGGTGGGGTCTTTTGGATTTTCCACATAAAGTATCATGTCATCTGCGAAGAGAGAGAGTTTGACTGCTTCTTTGCCAATTTGAATACCTTTTATTGCTTTTTGTTGTCTGATTGCTGTTGCTAGGACTTCTAGTACTATGTTGAACAACAGTGGTGAGAGTGGGCATCCTTGTCCTGTTCCTGATCTTAAGGGAAAGCTCTCATCTTTTGCCCATCGAGGAGGATATTCACTGTGGGTCTTTCATAGATGGATTTTATGAACTTGAGGAATGTTCCCTCTATCCCTACACTCTGAAGAGGAAAGGATGCTGTATTTTGTCAAATGCTTTCTGCATCAATTCAGAGGACCATATGGTTCTTCTCCCTCCTCTTATTAATGTGTTCTATCACACTGATTGATTTGCGAATGTTGAACCACCCTTGCATCCTGAGGATAAATCCCACTTGGTCGTGGTGGATGATCCTTTTAATGTATTGTTGGATACTATTAGCTAGGATTTTGTTGAGGATTTTGGAATCCATATTCATCAGGGATATCTGTCTGAAATTCTCCTTTTTGATGGGGTCTTTGCCTGGTTTGGGGATTAAGGTAATGCTGGCCTCATAGAATGAGTTTGGAAGTTTTCCTTCTGTT